>NW_022987771.1:0-153375 GCF_902827165.1 Trematomus bernacchii
CGCTTTGATCCTCTTACTTCAGTCTTTGAAAACTGGGGTCAGGGGCGTCAGATTTATACATCCGAGCCCAGTCGTTCTCCTCACATCTGCACTGGGATCTAAAGATTTATTTCCTCCCCGGACCATTCAGGCTCTGAGGTGTGTGAGAGTCTGAGGCTTTAATCAGCTTTGAGAGCCCTCACACACATGTTGACGGCAGACATATAGTGGGGTGACGTTTCCAGAAGCTGGAAATGTCCACTTTACGGCCGTGGGAGGTCTTACTGAAGCCAGTGTCAGCACCATTAGTCACAGGCATTACAATTTATAAACCTATGATATAGATTGTGTTTTCCGTTAGCCTTCAGGCATCCGTGTGACATTGGTGTTTTATATATATATATGACGTCTCAATAGTATTATTCACGAATGGTGGATGCACATTCACTTGCATTTTCCGATTGTTTTGGATGATGTTATGCAATGCAAAAGTGTAATAAAACCAGGTGCTGAGCTTTTTCCTGTTTTCGCTGTGAATCTGTGTAAAACTTAACAGGCGAACCGTTCTCGAAGCCTGGGTGCCTCGGTTTACTGCGTGGGGGTGAAGGACTTCAATGAGACACAGGTGTGCTTTTTTGTTTTGTTTGAGTCTGTACCTTAATTTATCATGATGTCGAAGCTGTAAGGGAGTTGAATGGTTGGACAAGTGGGAATTTAAAGCTTTGTAAATCAAACCTTTTGAAAAAGATTGACCTTAGAAATGATTTTAAACAGTGTTTTAGTGGTGATAAAGTGCCCTACTTAAAGGCCTATTTTTCCCCATTTAAAAAAACGAATAGGCCACTTATATCAGTCATTACGCTTTATAAAACCATGAGACACTTCAAAGCCTTCAAAACTCAAACTCTCTTCCCAGTGAACGGAAGTCAATGTTTCCAAAAAGGACATTAGCTGCACATCAAATGCTTATATCCACTTTATACAGCATCCTTGTTTTTGGTAGAGTAATGATTACAGTGTGAATCAAGAAGAATTTTCTTTCCTCCATTATGTAGCGTGGGATTGTAATAACTTGTCTTATTACTCTAGGAATGAAGGTAATATCATATGAGCCACTCCTGTTATCAATTATGCTGTAAGCTTAACTAAATCTGTGTGTTGGATAAATAAGGGTGCAGTTGTCTCTTGTTGATTGTGATAACTTGTTTCCTCTCCAGGCTGGCAAATATTGCTGACAGCAAGGATCATGTCTTCCCCGTAAATGATGGATTTGAAGCCTTGCAAGGGGTGTGATCGACTCGGTGAGCACTAGTTATTTTTCTCTCTAAATGTTCAAACAGCGCTTGGTGTTGTTGTGTTGACAATATTACCAATAATACCATTGTGGAGTGCTACAAAAAGTAATGTCTCTTAGAGGACCACAATAAATCATCTTGCTTCTAATGTACTTCATGTAATCGCTCCCATCAGTTTCTCTTTATTATGTCGTCACGCTGATTAGGCAGCAAACAGAAAATAAGACAAAAATTGATTTAAATCCAGATAAATGATTTCATCCATGGAGCCCCGGCCAGGGACAGACTTTCAGGAAAACCTGCTGCGGACTGGTGACTATCCTGCTTTTGATCAACGCGGCAGACGTCTATCCAAATATGATCATAGCTTATCTGTATCTCTAAGACGCCAAAAACCTGCTTGTTGTGAGGGTCTGTTTTCACTGTTTGTTGAGCAGGGTCAAAGGTCAGACAGCTCATCTGGATCAGATTTACATCAAACTGAAAGCTGTTATTTCTCATGTATGTGAGTTGAGCAGTGGGTCATAAATCAGACTTCTTAGTACTCTAGGTTACAGTTGGTATGCTCCAGGAGAGCAGTGAGTACACATAAATCTGCAAAAGACAAATGAGAATAGACGGAAACTTCAAGACCAGAGACCCCAGTGTCAAAAGGTTAATTAATAGGCACATAAAGGTCAGAGGTGTGGCTAAAACCAGCCACTCAGCGACACAAATATCCTCCACAACAGTACCAGTATATTATACTCAAATTGAACTGAAGATGTGAGTAAGGACTATATATTTAAAAGTCTTCTTGTCCGTCTGTTATTTGACTACTGGATGCTGAAATGTGTTGTTCGAGTTTAGTACCATCTTGCATAATGGTTAGCCATCTTTCCTGCTTTCTCTTACATTTATACTGTGTTTTTAAGCATTATTGAGTACTTATTAGCTATGTAGAGGCACTGAAATATGAAGATGGCATCTTGCACTTTAAATAACATTTGTATTTTCTTAACTGTTAACAATTCCACAGAAACATAATTATTTATTTGTGATACATTCAGTGTAGAAGATTGCAAGACAAACACACTAAATAACAATACCAGAATATTATCCTCAAATTGCAATGAATTCACGAGTAAGGACTATATTTTCTTGTCCATCTGAGAATAGCTGGCTACTTACTCAAATGTGTTTTTCCTCTCCTCAGATCCTGAAGAAGTCGTGTATTGAGATCCTGGCTGCAGAGCCCTCCAGTATCTGTGCAGGAGGTAAGACAAAGATGATTGACCATACCCCATTTCATCCTCATTAGGCAACTTAATACATAAATCAAGACAGTAGCACATCATAGTTGACCTTGTATGTTAAATGTTAAAATCTTATGTATCTATGGTAATCTTTCCATTTGCTACAAATTATGCTTGCACATTTGAAACAGGTGATGCAAAACACATAACAAGGAATCATTTTGTGATTTATATGTTGTTATATGAGCATATATGAAAAAACATTAGCTTTAAAGCCATGTTCAGGCCAATACATGTACAGTATGTAATCCTAAATACAGTAACTTTACTTAAAGTGGGACCTATCATGCTATATTTGAATATATAGTGTAGGACCATACCTATATAAGGCATATTTATACTTTTTTTTTTTTCAAAATACCAAACAGATCATGCATTTTAGCCATGCCTCATTTCGCTCAATTTGCACTGTTTTTGCAAGGGCTGATTATGTGAGAACAGCACCACCTACAGGCCTGGCATTGTACTACCAGCGTCTCCAGCGCTTTCGAACGGCAATGGCCGTGGCTGTCTCCTCCTGATTGGTGGAGTTAGCCGTAGCGCCACCGTCCTGACGTCAGGACAGTGTTCAAATCTGGATCAGTTTTTATCAGATCCGTTGCAGCCCCTTTTTTAGAGATTTGGGTATGGAGGAAAATAGAGAGGGTTGTGTTTTCTGACACTTGGTGAGTTCCCTGGAACACCGGGGACACATATTCATGTATAAAAGACGTACAAAAGTGCATTTTGCATGATAGGTCCCCTTTAAGTTTGGGGTCAAAAGATCTAGTGATGAAATTCATGTCAGATATCTTGTGAATAAACTCTAATAAAGAAATCACAATTCGTGAGACATAGTTCTGCAGAACAGAACATAACTGTAATATAATGATAATGGCATAATTCTAAACTATGCTGCAGCTTTAGTAGACACGATTAGACATTAATAGATCTGACAATAATAGGTCCCCAGTTTTCAGTTCATGAAGCCAATTGATTAAATCACAATATAATGTTACTGTCAGAGGGTCTTATTACGACATGTGTTGAGCATAATACTCACATGTGTTTGTTTCTCTCTGCCAAGACGACCAGATCTTGTTGAGAGTGTCACATATTGTTCTTACATGATGACATGTTTTCGTGTTAATTTAAACCAGATATCAAGCCAATCAGTAGATGTGTGTGTTTCTCCTGTCTTTCCTCAGAGTCTTTCCAAGTAGTGGTGAGAGGAAATGGGTTTCTACACGCCAGCAACGTCGATAAGGTCCGGTGCAGCTTCCGCATCAACGACACCCTTACTAAGAGTGAGTTAGTGAACCATTTCTTAAAAAATATTCCTATTTCATGCACTTTCAATGTCCTACTTTTATATTTGTTAGCTGTAATGTTCATAGTGTACAGATAGTCTTCAAATATATATCTTTCACTATCAATATGAATATATTTTAGTCTTTAGTTGTGTTTGTTTCATCTATTTTGAGATGTTTCTCTTTTCTATTTATGTCTGTTTATGTAATACACTTGTTTAGATGCTGCTATCCCAAATTGGGATCAAAAGAGTTTATCTTATCTTATCTTAAACTCAATACACATCTACTCTAAGCTAACCACATCAAAAAAGCTGAGCACATGAGTGTGCATCTACATAACATAACCGTTCTTCCCGAAAGTCAAGTCAGCCGCACAGCTGGAATAATCTGGGATCAAACAAACAGGCCTACTCGTGTTACTGGTTGCGTGTTTATGTTATGAACAGCACACGTTTAATTTTACTGCCGGAAACACGAGATAAAGGAGAATAAGTACCACACACGAGGCAGAAGGAGGAAAAGGTCTTTTACTGGTGGCCTACTGTAATAGATGTTAAAACCACTTCCTACCAGGCATGCCACAAGAGCTTTATGAGGTGCTGGTCTAATTACAAAGCACAATATTCACCAGCAACATGTCTGCTGCTCAAAGGGAGAGGTGGCGAACTTGCTTTTATCTTTTCAATCTGACGGCATGTGGGTGCGTCCATGTCTTTATCAGTCTGACTGATATATTGAATTTTATTAGCCTTTTTTTATGCAGGACATTCCTGCTGTCAGCCTTTTTTGCTTCTATCCGAGTGGTCTGTTTGGAGTTTAGTACCATCTTGCATTAGGGGTTAACCATATTTCTGCTTTGTCACGTTCATACGGTATTTTGTATGCATGATAGCGCACATGCCGTATGAATTGACTATGAGAAGGAGCTGAAAGTATGACGATTGCATCTTGCAATTGAAATGACATTTTCACAGTATTAATTGTATTATTATTATTATTACAATTACTCAGAATCAGAATTAGTTTCAAGTGTGATAAATCATCAAACTTCCTGGAGACAAACAGCAGACATGGAAGTAATTTGAGCAAAACTATTTCCTTATGTCAATCCCATTATACTTGTATATTCCAGATTCATTCACTTCTCTAAATTGCTTAAACACAATCCTCTGGAATTTGGTCAGAGAAACTTTAAATGAAAAAAATGTACGCTCGCCTCAGATAAATTGGCTATAAGGAAACTATTTCTCTTCTCTCTAATACTGTTCATCTTTGCTCTCCCCCTCAAGCCCTCTGCGTATACTTCGCAAATATGGTGAAAAGGTAAAAAAGAAGGCAGTAATATGTAAATGCATGTGTTCAGCAGATGAATCGATGTTTGAGTTTGTGTCTCCAGGAAAAAGTAGCAGCAGATACATTCAGGCGGGCTGGGATTTGGCAGGCCCCTGTCGTTAGCTAGCCATTGTTTTGTTGACAGATGTTGCCATGGATAATATTTAAGTTTAAAAATGGGACACAATACTTCAAAGATATAATGCAACATTGCTATTGTTGCTGAATAAAGATAGGAAGATTGGTACCTATCGCAGGCCTGTATGTTAGGTATGAAGCTACAGCCAGCAGCTAGCTAGCTTAGCTTAGCTTAGCTTAGCACAGAGACTAAAAACAAGGGGAAACGGCTAGTTTAGCTCTGTTTAAGCTAGCTGTAAAGACAGACATATATGCATCTTTTTAGCTTAGCAATACCTTGTTTGTTTAATATTCACAAAATTTGAAATGTAAAACATACATTTGGTATATTAACTGGTTTCTGTCTCGCCTTAATAGTATCCATTCCAGGAAGTATCGCTCCCATCCAGGAAATAGTCAATCATGTGTAAAACCATGTTTAAATGTCTTTTTTTTAACTATAGGATGTTAGTCTGCATAATATGGTCCCTTTGGACAGAGTCAGACTAGCTGTTTGAGTTTTTATGTTTAGCTAACCATCGCAGGGCTGTAGCTTCTTTATTATTTATTTACCGACAGTGGATTAGATATTATCAGCTGGCAAGACAGTGAATAAGCCAAACATTTGTACTTCTCCTTGGGAGTCTGGAAAATGCAAACTCTTCACCAAAGGCAACTGTAAATTGACCTTTGACCCTCTCAATAAATATTCTCGGAGATTGAACATCTGCCATCATTTTAAGCAGTTACTTAAATCAACTAAATGGTTACATTTGTACTCTTGCTACTCGTCTTGTCTACTCCTCACAGTAAAACATGATCTCTCTTTGGGGTAAGAGAGCAAACAGTCCGATAAAACATCCTGACATGAACTCTAGATGGTTTGCCAGCATTTTACCCTCGAGGGGTTTAAACAGTGGAAATGTGCAGAATCAGCTCCCACCAGCGCATTACTGGACTCTGCTGTTGTTTGACTTTTAGAAGACTCTCAGGCCTTTTCGTCATGCTGTACGGCCAGTCTGAGTACAAGGTTGATTCAAAGATGAACTCAGAGTAGGATTATCTAGACAAGTTTTTGGCAGCGCTGATCGCCCAACCCACACCCGTCCACTCCATGCAGCGTTGTGTTTTTAAAGAAGAGCGGTCGAGGCCCATGCGGCTGCTCGTGTTGATTTCCTCAGTTCTGGGGTATGCTCCCCTCCTGCCAGGATAAACAGACAGGCTTGGCCGATGATGTTTGTTGGAGCTGCTTTACTAAAAGCCAGCTGGATAAGGAGACGACTAGATTTCCCTGAAGAATCAAAAGCTGTGGTGGTGTTTCTGAGTGTCATACAGATGTCTTTAGACAGTAGACAACAAAGAAGAAACAAAGAAGAAACAAAGCAGGAACGCCTCTCTGAGAGTGTGTTTATCGAGTTAGTTAGAAATGTGACATCATTTAACTGTAAACTGTTTACTTATTCAATTGCAAGAGGAGAGCTGCAACAAGAGGAGATTGCGTCGTTCCATTAAGGAAGAGTTCATTCAGCCATTCTTCATTTTCTTTTAAAGCTGCACAACAGTGGAACTCAATCCCAGTAACGATTAGAGAACAAAACACCTGCCGTTTATTCAAATCTAATTTAAAAACATGGTTAGTGGAAAATCAGCTCTGTCAACACTGACACAATCTGCACTTTACAACGCTTTGTACACATGTGCCTTGACCTGTTGCTATCTGTCTGCTTTGTGAATATGTATTTTTGTTTTGTTTTTATGTTTTTATATATGCTTTTATCATTATATAAGCATCTATGTTGAATGTTGTTTTACTGATTGTATTTACCTGTCATTTGAAATGAATTTTTTTTAGGATGACTTTCAACATCTGTCCAGGGACTGCAGATGAAAACTAGAAAATGCATTTCCTGCAGAAAATGCGTGCGAATGCTGTAAACTGTGAACATTTGTGGCTGAATTTAGCTGAAAATGCAGAAAAAGCTGAATATGTTATTAGCTGAATGGTAGCTGCTTTTAGCTACAGAGACCAAGTCAGTGTGTTGCTGAACTTAGCAGAGAAATGCAGAAAAGATAAATGATTTGAATCAAATTGTTACAGCTCAAATGCATTGCAATGACTTCCATGTTAAAAAAAAGACTTTAAAAAAGCTGAATATTTTAAAAAGTATAACATATTTTGAAAAAGTTGAAAGTTTCCCATCATGTGCTGAAAAGTTTGATATTTGAATGGTTCCTGCAGCTGGAATTAGGCTGAAGGAGTTAAATAAAGATATTACATGTAAGTAGTAGTGAAGGAATGTTTACAAACACCTGTGTGTGTAAGCCCAGAGATCAAAGGTTACCATGGTGATGACATTATCAAAATACCTGTTTACGTCTGTCTGTCTGTCTGTCTGTCTGTGGCCCCGGCCCCACGGGAACGCATACGGCAAAACGCATAGGATTAACGCAAACGCAATTGCCAAAAAGCTTCCGTCCACACGCAATATACACCGGATAGTGTCTTCCCACACGAGACAGCTCCATTTAGATCCAACCGCTGGAAAAGCTGCAGTACATATGCCGAGCCTGTACGTGGCGCTGTAACTTCCTCCACAAAAGCAGCAACTTCCTCCACAAAAGCAGCGAAGAAGAATGGTTGTCATGGCTGCACTTCTGTTTATTCTCCGCGGTGGGGGCCGAGGGAACCGGGCAGAGTTTTTTCGCCGGTCAACGTGTGTTAAAGTTGAAATCTTCCGGACAAAATTATAAAAGTGCCGGTCAAAGGTCTTCTTTGTTATTTATTGAGCTTTAAAACAAATGAATAACGACTCTATATAATGATATATAATAATAAAATATAAAAGAGAGAGAGTGTGTGTGAGAGAGAGAGTGTGTGAGAGAGAGAGAGAGTGTGAGAGAGAGAGAGTGTGTGTGTGAGTATGAAATGACAGTCAGTTAGAACTGACTGCTGTCAGTTGGAGTGATGACATCATCGCGTTCCATAACACAGGTGTTGACAGTTGAGCTAACGAGCTATGTATAGATCAAAGGCTTCATTGTTCTGAATGAGAGATGACCTCTTACATGTGAACGTTTTGTGGAAGAACGATAACAGATATCTGTGAAATTTCAAAACGTGAAGCATGTCAAGGTAGTTGAGTATCTGAAGTGTAATTTTTGTTTACTTCGGGTTAATAATGTGGCTTTTTTGGCAGTTTAAGAAAGGTGTGCGGCTGCTGCTGTGAGGAAATATCTGCCTGAAATTACAATGGGCTTTAATGGAGACATGTTGAACGTTTTTGTCACTTCATGCCCTCAAGAGGCATTTTGTTTAATTATTTTGCTTAATTATTTGTCATTTTTCAAGCTACGAGATGTTTTCCTACGTTTCTCATGAAAAATTATGTCTGAGGAGTGTAGGGTTTGGGAATTATGGCAGGTTTAAAACATTTTTTTTGGGAGAATTTCAAGCACTCTTCCACTCTGTTTTGAGATCAAAGCACTCTAGACTTAACGAGCTGCTCCATCCACACTAATGTTAAAATCTGAAGAAAGCCTCTTTACCAAGCTCCAAACTAAGTTAAATATATCAAGAAGTGTAAAAGATATGAAGAATCTGAATAACAAGTTTTATAGCTGAAGGTGTTGTGATCATTTGAAAGTTGGAATGAAGTGTCTAGCTGAAATTATGTGGAAGGAGAAGCATTTGGCGCAAAGTGTAGGAAAAGAGGATTTGAAGGCATCTCCCATTGACTTCAATGTTAAAAAAAAGAGTTTAAAAAAGCTGAATATTTCAAAAAGTATAAAATATTTTTAAAAAGTTGAAGGTTTCCCATCTATTCCTGAACAGGCTGAATAGTTTAATATTTGAATGGTTTCTGTAGCTGAAAATAAGCTGAAGTTATGGAGAGCTAAAGTATTGGCTGAAATAATAATAACTAGAAAATGCATTTCCTGCAGAAAATGCGTGCGAATGCTGTAAACTGTGAATGAATTTAGCTGAAAATGCAGAAAAAGCTGAATATGTTATTAGCTGAATGGTAGCTGCTTTTAGCTACAAAAATGCAGAAAAAGCTTAATATTTAAAAGAAAAGGTCCCATCATGTGTTGAAAAGGCTGAATAGTTTGATATTTGAATGGTTCCTGCAGCTGGAATTAGGCTGAAGGAGTTAAATAAAGATATTACATGTAAGTAGTAGTGAAGGAATGTTTACAAACACCTGTGTGTGTAAGCCCAGAGATCAAAGGTTACCATGGTGATGACATTATCAAAATACCTGTTTACGTCTGTCTGTCTGTCTGTCTGTCTGTGGCCCCGGCCCCACGGGAACGCATACGGCAAAACGCATAGGATTAACGCAAACGCAATTGCCAAAAAGCTTCCGTCCACACGCAATATACACCGGATAGTGTCTTCCCACACGAGACAGCTCCATTTAGATCCAACCGCTGGAAAAGCTGCAGTACATATGCCGAGCCTGTACGTGGCGCTGTAACTTCCTCCACAAAAGCAGCAACTTCCTCCACAAAAGCAGCGAAGAAGAATGGTTGTCATGGCTGCACTTCTGTTTATTCTCCGCGGTGGGGGCCGAGGGAACCGGGCAGAGTTTTTCGCCGGTCAACGTGTGTTAAAGTTGAAATCTTCCGGACAAAATTATAAAAGTGCCGGTCAAAGGTCTTCTTTGTTATTTATTGAGCTTTAAAACAAATGAATAACGACTCTATATAATGATATATAATAATAAAATATAAAAGAGAGAGAGTGTGTGTGAGAGAGAGAGTGTGTGAGAGAGAGAGAGAGTGTGAGAGAGAGAGAGTGTGTGTGTGAGTATGAAATGACAGTCAGTTAGAACTGACTGCTGTCAGTTGGAGTGATGACATCATCGCGTTCCATAACACAGGTGTTGACAGTTGAGCTAACGAGCTATGTATAGATCAAAGGCTTCATTGTTCTGAATGAGAGATGAACCTCTTACATGTGAACGTTTTGTGGAAGAACGATAACAGATATCTGTGAAATTTCAAAAACGTGAAGCATGTCAAGGTAGTTGAGTATCTGAAGTGTAATTTTTGTTTACTTTCGGGTTAATAATGTGGCTTTTTTGGCAGTTTAAGAAAGGTGTGCGGCTGCTGCTGTGAGGAAATATCTGCCTGAAATTACAATGGGCTTTAATGGAGACATGTTGAACGTTTTTGTCACTTCATGCCCTCAAGAGGCATTTTGTTTAATTATTTTGCTTAATTATTTGTCATTTTTCAAGCTACGAGATGTTTTCCTACGTTTCTCATGAAAAATTATGTCTGAGGAGTGTAGGGTTTGGGAATTATGGCAGGTTTAAAACATTTTTTTTGGGAGAATTTCAAGCACTCTTCCACTCTGTTTTGAGATCAAAGCACTCTAGACTTAACGAGCTGCTCCATCCACACTAATGTTAAAATCTGAAGAAAGCCTCTTTACCAAGCTCCAAACTAAGTTAAATATATCAAGAAGTGTAAAAGATATGAAGAATCTGAATAACAAGTTTTATAGCTGAAGGTGTTGTGATCATTTGAAAGTTGGAATGAAGTGTCTAGCTGAAATTATGTGGAAGGAGAAGCATTTGGCGCAAAGTGTAGGAAAAGAGGATTTGAAGGCATCTCCCATTGACTTCAATGTTAAAAAAAAGAGTTTAAAAAGCTGAATATTTCAAAAAGTATAAAATATTTTTAAAAAGTTGAAGGTTTCCCATCGATTCCTGAACAGGCTGAATAGTTTAATATTTGAATGGTTTCTGTAGCTGAAAATAAGCTGAAGTTATGGAGAGCTAAAGTATTGGCTGAAATAATAATAACTAGAAAATGCATTTCCTGCAGAAAATGCGTGCGAATGCTGTAAACTGTGAATGAATTTAGCTGAAAATGCAGAAAAAGCTGAATATGTTATTAGCTGAATGGTAGCTGCTTTTAGCTACAAAAATGCAGAAAAAGCTTAATATTTAAAAGAAAAGGTCCCATCATGTGTTGAAAAGGCTGAATAGTTTGATATTTGAATGGTTCCTGCAGCTGGAATTAGGCTGAAGGAGTTAAATAAAGATATTACATGTAAGTAGTAGTGAAGGAATGTTTACAAACACCTGTGTGTGTAAGCCCAGAGATCAAAGGTTACCATGGTGACGACATTATCAAAATACCTGTTTACGTCTGTCTGTCTGTCTGTCTGTCTGTGGGCATGTCTGCTCTGATTAGATGCTGCTTGTAGCTACAAAAACCAAGTATGTGTGTTGCTGAACTTAGCGGAGAAATGCAGAAAAGTGAAATGATTTGAATACAAATTGTTACAGCTCAAATGCATTGCAGAGTAGGAAAAATAGTGAAGAAGCTTAATATTTAAAAGAAAAGGTTTAAAAAAGGTATAAACAACAACATTGATAGCCTCAATGTCCTGAAATAGCTGAATAAGTTAATAGTTGAATGGTTTCTGCAGCTGAAATTAGGCTGAAGGAGTTAAATATCAGATGTAAGTAGTATGAAGTCTCCATCAGACAGAAAATAATAGGCTGAGACAGTCTGTTAAAGTCCAGTCTGTCAGTGTTGTTTCTGTTCCTGAGCACCTACTCATAACACCCAATCATAACACCTGTGTGTGTGTCCAGAGATCAAAGACAGCCAACTGCAGCACTGAGTCCCATAATAATGCATTGAGGAGTATATCTGACAATTTTGCCACCTGTGAGAGAGAGAGAGAGAGAGAGAGAGAGAGAGAGTAGAGAGAGAGCAGAGAGAGAGAGAAGAGAGAGAGAAGAGAGAGAGAGATGAGAACGTAGAGGAGAGAGAGAGAGAGAGAGAGAGAGAGAGCAGAGAGAGAGATGAGAGAGAGAGAGAAGAGAGCGCGAGAGAGAGAGAGGGAGAGAGTGTGTGCGAGTGTGAGAAGAGCGAGTGTGTGTGTGAGAGAGAGAGTTGTGTAGTGCAGAGAGATGAGACGGTTTGGTAGAGAGAGTGTGTGTGAGAGAGAGAGAGTGTGTGTGAGAGAGAGAGAGTGTGTGTGAGAGAGAGTGTGTGTGAGTATGAAATGACAGTCAGTTAGAACTGACTGCTGTCAGTTGGAGTGATGACATCATCGCGTTCCATAACACAGGTGTTGACAGTTGAGCTAAACGAGCTATGTATAGATCAAAGGCTTCATTGTTCTGTATGAGAGATGACACCTCTTACATGTGAACGTTTTGTGGAAGAACGATAACAGATATCTGTGAAATTTCAAAACGTGAAGCATGTCAAGGAAGTTGAGTATCTGAAGTGTAATTTTTGTTTACTTTCGGGTTAATAATGTGGCTTTTTTGGCAGTTTAAGAAAGGTGTGCGGCTGCTGCTGTGAGGAAATATCTGCCTGAAATTACAATGGGCTTTAATGGAGACATGTTGAACGTTTTTTGTCACTTCATGCCCTCAAGAGGCATTTTGTTTAATTATTTTGCTTAATTATTTGTCATTTTTCAAGCTACGAGATGTTTTCCTACGTTTCTCATGAAAAATTATGTCTGAGGAGTGTAGGGTTTGGGAATTATGGCAGGTTTAAAACATTTTTTTTGGGAGAATTTCAAGCACTCTTCCACTCTGTTTTGAGATCAAAGCACTCTAGACTTAACGAGCTGCTCCATCCACACTAATGTTAAAATCTGAAGAAAGCCTCTTTACCAAGCTCCAAACTAAGTTAAATATATCAAGAAGTGTAAAAGATATGAAGAATCTGAATAACAAGTTTTATAGCTGAAGGTGTTGTGATCATTTGAAAGTTGGAATGAAGTGTCTAGCTGAAATTATGTGGAAGGAGAAGCATTTGGCGCAAAGTGTAGGAAAAGAGGATTTGAAGGCATCTCCCATTGACTTTAATGTTAAAAAAAAGAGTTTAAAAAGCTGAATATTTCAAAAAGTATAAAATATTTTTAAAAAGTTGAAGGTTTCCCATCGATTCCTGAACAGGCTGAATAGTTTGATATTTGAATGGTTTCTGTAGCTGAAAGTAAGCTGAAGTTATGGAGAGCCAAAATATTGGTGAAATAATAACTAGAAAATGCATTTCCTGCAGAAAATGCATGCGAATGCTGTAAACTGTGAACATTTGTGGCTGAATTTAGCTGAAAATGCAGAAAAAGCTGAATATGTTATTAGCTGAATGGTAGCTGCTTTTAGCTACAGAGACCAAGTCAGTGTGTTGCTGAACTTAGCAGAGAAATGCAGAAAAGATAAATGATTTGAATCAAATTGTTACAGCTCAAATGCATTGCAATGACTTCCATGTTAAAAAAAAGACTTTAAAAAGCTGAATATTTTAAAAAGTATAACATATTTTGAAAAAGTTGAAAGTTTCCCATCATGTGCTGAAAAGTTTGATATTTGAATGGTTCCTGCAGCTGGAATTAGGCTGAAGGAGTTAAATAAAGATATTACATGTAAGTAGTAGTGAAGGAATGTTTACAAACACCTGTGTGTGTAAGCCCAGAGATCAAAGGTTACCATGGTGATGACATTATCAAAATACCTGTTTACGTCTGTCTGTCTGTCTGTGGCCCCGGCCCCACGGGAACGCATACGGCAAAACGCATAGGATTAACGCAAACGCAATCGCCAAAAAGCTTCCGTCCACACGCAATATACACCGGATAGTGTCTTCCCACACGAGACAGCTCCATTTAGATCCAACCGCTGGAAAAGCTGCAGTACATATGCCGAGCCTGTACGTGGCGCTGTAACTTCCTCCACAAAAGCAGCTACTTCCTCCACAAAAGCAGCGAAGAAGAATGGTTGTCATGGCTGCACTTCTGTTTATTCTCCGCGGTGGGGGCCGAGGGAACCGGGCAGAGTTTTTCGCCGGTCAACGTGTGTTAAAGTTGAAATCTTCCGGACAAAATTATAAAAGTGCCGGTCAAAGGTCTTCTTTGTTATTTATTGAGCTTTAAAACAAATGAATAACGACTCTATATAATGATATATAATAATAAAATATAAAAGAGAGAGAGTGTGTGTGAGAGAGAGAGTGTGTGAGAGAGAGAGAGAGTGTGAGAGAGAGAGAGTGTGTGTGTGAGTATGAAATGACAGTCAGTTAGAACTGACTGCTGTCAGTTGGAGTGATGACATCATCGCGTTCCATAACACAGGTGTTGACAGTTGAGCTAACGAGCTATGTATAGATCAAAGGCTTCATTGTTCTGAATGAGAGATGAACCTCTTACATGTGAACGTTTTGTGGAAGAACGATAACAGATATCTGTGAAATTTCAAAACGTGAAGCATGTCAAGGTAGTTGAGTATCTGAAGTGTAATTTTTGTTTACTTTCGGGTTAATAATGTGGCTTTTTTGGCAGTTTAAGAAAGGTGTGCGGCTGCTGCTGTGAGGAAATATCTGCCTGAAATTACAATGGGCTTTAATGGAGACATGTTGAACGTTTTTGTCACTTCATGCCCTCAAGAGGCATTTTGTTTAATTATTTTGCTTAATTATTTGTCATTTTTCAAGCTACGAGATGTTTTCCTACGTTTCTCATGAAAAATTATGTCTGAGGAGTGTAGGGTTTGGGAATTATGGCAGGTTTAAAACATTTTTTTTGGGAGAATTTCAAGCACTCTTCCACTCTGTTTTGAGATCAAAGCACTCTAGACTTAACGAGCTGCTCCATCCACACTAATGTTAAAATCTGAAGAAAGCCTCTTTACCAAGCTCCAAACTAAGTTAAATATATCAAGAAGTGTAAAAGATATGAAGAATCTGAATAACAAGTTTTATAGCTGAAGGTGTTGTGATCATTTGAAAGTTGGAATGAAGTGTCTAGCTGAAATTATGTGGAAGGAGAAGCATTTGGCGCAAAGTGTAGGAAAAGAGGATTTGAAGGCATCTCCCATTGACTTCAATGTTAAAAAAAAGAGTTTAAAAAGCTGAATATTTCAAAAAGTATAAAATATTTTTAAAAAGTTGAAGGTTTCCCATCGATTCCTGAACAGGCTGAATAGTTTAATATTTGAATGGTTTCTGTAGCTGAAAATAAGCTGAAGTTATGGAGAGCTAAAGTATTGGCTGAAATAATAATAACTAGAAAATGCATTTCCTGCAGAAAATGCGTGCGAATGCTGTAAACTGTGAACATTGTGGATGAATTTAGCTGAAAATGCAGAAAAAAGCTGAATATGTTATTAGCTGAATGGTAGCTGCTTTTAGCTACAAAAAGTCAGTGTGTTGCTGAACTTAGCAGAGAAATGCAGAAAAGATAAATGATTTGAATCAAATTGTTACAGCTCAAATGCATTGCAATGACTTCCATGTTAAAAAAAAGACTTTTAAAAAGCTGAATATTTTAAAAAGTATAACATATTTTGAAAAAGTTGAAAGTTTCCCATCATGTGCTGAAAAGTTTGATATTTGAATGGTTCCTGCAGCTGGAATTAGGCTGAAGGAGTTAAATAAAGATATTACATGTAAGTAGTAGTGAAGGAATGTTACAAACACCTGTGTGTGTAAGCCCAGAGATCAAAGGTTACCATGGTGACTGACATTATCAAAATACCTGTTTACGTCTGTCTGTCTGTCTGTCTGTGGCCCCGGCCCACGGGAACGCATACGGCAAAACGCATAGGATTAACGCAAACGCAATCGCCAAAAAGCTTCCGTCCACACGCAATATACACCGGATAGTGTCTTCCCACACGAGACAGCTCCATTTAGATCCAACCGCTGGAAAAGCTGCAGTACATATGCCGAGCCTGTACGTGGCGCTGTAACTTCCTCCACAAAAGCAGCAACTTCCTCCACAAAAAGCAGCGAAGAAGAATGGTTGTCATGGCTGCACTTCTGTTTATTCTCCGCGGTGGGGGCCGAGGGAACCGGGCAGAGTTTTTCGCCGGTCAACGTGTGTTAAAGTTGAAATCTTCCGGACAAAATTATAAAGTTGCCGGTCAAAGGTCTTCTTTGTTATTTATTGAGCTTTAAAAACAAATGAATAACGACTCTATATAATGATATATAATAATAAAAATATAAAAGAGAGAGAGTGTGTGTGAGCAGAGAGTGTGTGAGCAGAGAGTGTGAGAGGAGAGAGAGTGTGTGGTGTATTGCGTCATCATTATCACAAAATGATCGTATAGAGGCGATTCACACGGGCCGTTGGACCCCCCCCAGAGCGCTCCGTTCCCAGATCTATCCACCTTTGGACCCGTTGTCGTTTGCGGGGTCCGTTTCTATCGTTTCGTTACGGCCTCGTGTGGCAAAAAGGGCTATACGCAAGGAGAAATATGCGGATACAACCCGTTTTCGTTCCCGTGGGGCCGGGGCCTGTGTCTCTGTCTGTCTGTGGGCATGTCTGCTCTGATTAGATGCTGCTTGTAGCTACAAAAACCAAGTATGTGTGTTTGCTGAACTTAGCGGAGAAATGCTGAAAAGTGAAATGATTTGAATCAAAATTGTTACAGCTCTTCAAATGCATTGCAGAGTAGGAAAAATAGTGAAGAAGCTTAATATTTTAAAAGAAAAGGTTTAAAAAAGGTATAAACAACAACATTGATAGCCTCAATGTCCTGAAATAGCTGAATAAGTTAATAGTTGAATGGTTTCTGCAGCTAAAAATTAGGCTGAAGGAGTTAAATATCAGATATAAGTAGTATGAAGTCTCCATCAGACAGAAAATAATAGGCTGAGACAGTCTGTTAAAGTCCAGTCTGTCAGTGTTGTTTCTGTTCCTGAGCACCTACTCATAACACCCAATCATAACACCTGTGTGTGTCCAGAGATCAAAGACAACCAACTGCATCACTGAGTCCCATAAGAATGCATTGAGGAGTATATCTGACAATTTTGTCACCAGAGAGAGAGAGAGAGAGAGAGAGAGCTGAACTGACAGTTGGAGTGATGACATCATCGTGTTCAAACACAGGTGTTGATAGTTGCGCTAACGAGCTATGTATAGATCAAAGGCTTCATTGTTCTGAATGAGAGATGAACCTCTTACATGTGAACGTTTTGTGGAAGAACGATAACAGATATCTGTGAAATTTCAAAACGTGAAGCATGTCAAGGTAAGTTGAGTATCTGAAGTGTAATTTTTGTTTACTTTCGGGTTAATAATGTGGCTTTTTGGCAGTTTAAGAAAGGTGTGCGGCTGCTGCTGTGAGGAAATATCTGCCTGAAATTACAATGGGCTTTAATGGAGACATGTTGAACGTTTTTGTCACTTCATGCCCTCAAGAGGCATTTTGTTTAATTATTTTGCTTAATTATTTGTCATTTTTCAAGCTACGAGATGTTTTCCTACGTTTCTCATGAAAAATTATGTCTGAGGAGTGTAGGGTTTGGGAATTATGGCAGGTTTAAAACATTTTTTTTGGGAGAATTTCAAGCACTCTTCCACTCTGTTTTGAGATCAAAGCACTCTAGACTTAACGAGCTGCTCCATCCACACTAATGTTAAAATCTGAAGAAAGCCTCTTTACCAAGCTCCAAACTAAGTTAAATATATCAAGAAGTGTAAAAGATATGAAGAATCTGAATAACAAGTTTTATAGCTGAAGGTGTTGTGATCATTTGAAAGTTGGAATGAAGTGTCTAGCTGAAATTATGTGGAAGGAGAAGCATTTGGCGCAAAGTGTAGGAAAAGAGGATTTGAAGGCATCTCCCATTGACTTCAATGTTAAAAAAAGAGTTTTAAAAAGCTGAATATTTTAAAAAGTATAAAATATTTTTAAAAAGTTGAAGGTTTCCAATTGATTCCTGAACAGGCTGAATAGTTGATATTTGAATGGTTTCTGTATCTGAAGTAAGCTGAAGTTATGGAGAGCCAAAGTATGGTTGAAATAATAATAATAAGGGAAGAATAAGAAATTGAAGTACTATAGTGGAATGCTGTGGCACAGCATTCGCACTAACTAGAAAATGCATTTCCTGCAGAAAATGCGTGCGAATGCTGTAAACTGTGAACATTTGTGGCTGAATTTAGCTGAAAAAGCTGAATATGTTATTAGCTGAATGGTAGCTGCTTTTAGCTAAAAAAATGCAGAAAAAGCTTAATATTTAAAAGAAAAGGTTTAAAAAAACATGTATAGCCTTGATGTAATGAAGTAGCTGAATAATGTAATAGTTGAATGGTTTCTGCAGCTGAAAATAGGCTGAAGGAGTTAAATATCAGATGTAAGTAGTAGTGAATTGAATTTGTATTAAGATGAGAAAAGAAAGTAATTAAAGGCTTGGGAAAGCAGCAGAATATTTGAACTGCAAACTTTTGAACTAACTTGATGGTGAATTATCTGTCGCCATTGGCAACGGCATTTGATGACACCCCATAATACGCTTAGATGTGTTGATGGCTGCATCGTTACCAAACATGTGAAGTTTTGGGCCATTTCGATCATTTTCACTGAAGTTATGAGAAAACCGTTGTTTCATGGTGAGGGCATTGTGTTGCCATGGCAACGGCATTTGAAGAAATCTCAAAACTGTCCCGTAGATGTCTTCACGGCTGGACTGTTAGCACACATGTGAAGTTTTGAGCACTTTTTGAACATTTTCATAGGAGTAATACATTACATTAGGAGGTTACATTACTCTCTCTCTTCTCTTGATCACCCTCTCTCTCTCTCCTCTCTCTCGCTCTCTCCTCTTGATCGCCCTCTCTCTCTCCTCTTGATCGCCCTCTCTCTCTCCTCTTGATCGCCCACTCTCTCTCCTCTTGATCGCCCTCTCTCTCTCTCTTGATCGCCCTCACTCTCTCCTCTTGATCGCCCTCTCTCTCTCCTCTTGATCACCCTCTCTCTCTTCTTGATCGCCCTCTCTCTCTCCTCTTGATCGCCCTCTCTCTTCTCTTGATCGCCTTCTCTCTCGCTTCTCTTGATCGCCCTCTCTCTTCTCTTGATCGCCCTCTTCTCTTGATCGCCCTCTCTCTCTTCTCTTGATCGCCCTCTCTCTTCTCTTGATCGCCCTTTCTTTTCTCTTGATCGCCCTCTCTCTCTCCTCTTGATCGCCCTCTCTCTCTCCTCTTGATCGCCCTCTCTCTCTCCTCTTGATCGCCCTCACTCTCTCCTCTTGATCGCCCTCACTCTCTCCTCTTGATCGCCCTTCTCTCTTCCTCTTGATCGCTCTCTCTCTCTCTTGATCGCCCTCTCTCTCTCTTCTCTTGATCGCCTCTTCTCTTGATCGCCCTCTCTCTCTTCTCTTGATCGCCCTCTCTCTTCTCTTGATCGCCCTCTCCTCTCTTGATCGCCCTCTCTCTCTTTCTTTGATCGCCCTTTCTTTCTCTTGATCGCCCTCTCTCTCTCCTCTTGATCGCCCTCTCTCTCTGCTCTGATCGCCCTCTCTCTTCTCTTGATCGCCCTCTCTATCTCTTGATCGCCCTCTTGAGTCTGTGAGAGAGAGGGAGAGTGTGTTTGTGTGTGTGTGAGAGAGAGTGTCTGTCTGTCTGTGAGAGAGAGTGTGAGTGTGAGTGTGAGTGTGTGTGTGTGTGTGTGTGTGTGTGTGTGAGTGTGAGAGAGAGAGAGAGAGAGAGAGTGTGTCTGTCTGTCTGTGAGAGAGAGAGAGAGAGAGAGAGAGAGAGAGAGAGAGAGAGAGAGAGAGAGAGAGAGAGAGAATTGTTCCAGCTCAAATGCATTGCAATGACTTCCATGTTAAAAAAAGACTTTAAAAAGCTGAATGTTTTAAAAAGTATAACATATTTTGAAAAAGTTGAAAGTTTCCCCATCAAGTGCTGAAAAGGCTGAATAGTTTGATATTTGAATTGTTCCTGCAGCTGAAATTAGGCTCAAGGAGTTAAATAAAGATATTAAATGTAAGTAGTAGTGAATGAATGTTTACAAACACCTGTGTGTGTAAACCCAGAGATGAAAGGTTACCATGGTGACGACTTATGACGATTTCCCAACTGCAGCACTGAGACCCATTAAGAATGCATTGAGGATTATATCTGACAATTTTGCCAACTGTTCAAAAACTATGGCTCCTATCAAAAAATGACCAGACCGTGAGCATCAGGGAACCCCAATGAACTGATATATGTTGTTTTTTTTGGTTTTGTGTGTAAAATGTGGAGATGCGAGCAGTTTGTCTAAAGTGTACTTCTCTCTGTTCTGAAGAAAGTTCCGGAAAGATTTAACATGGGAATCAATTGGGAGCTAGGTGGACTTTTTGTCTCTTCCTGCCCTCAAGAGGCATTTTGATTAATATTTCTTCTTAATTTTTTTTTATTTTCCAACATAGGAGAGGTTTTCCTACATTTTTCATGAACAAATATGTCTGAGGAGTGTAGGGTTTGGGAATTATGGCAAGTTTAAAACATTTTTTGGGGAGCACTGCTGCACTCTGTTTTGAGATCAAAGCACTCTAGACTTAACGAGCTGCTCCATCCACACTAATGTTAAAATCTGAAAAAGGCCTCTCTACCAAGCTCCAAACTAAGTTAAATATCTCAAAAAGTTTAAAAGATATGAAGAATCTGAATAACAAGTTTTATAGCTGAAAGTATTGTGATCATTTGAAAGTTAGAAGGAAGTGTCTAGCTGAAATTATCAGGAAGGAGAAGCATTTGGCGCAAAGTGTAGGAAAAGAGGATTTGAAGGCATCTCCCATTGACTTCAATGTTAAAAAAAAGAGTTTAAAAAGCTGAATATTTCAAAAAGTATAACATATTTTTAAAAAGTTGAAGGTTTCCCATCGATTCCTGAACAGGCTGAATAGTTTGATATTTGAATGGTTTCTGTAGCTGAAAGTAAGCTGAAGTTATGGAGAGCCAAAATATTGGTGAAATAATAATAAGGGGAAGAATAAAGAAATTGAAGTACTATAGTGGAATGCTGTGGCACAGCATTCGCACTAATAAAGATTCGAAGAACTATAGTGGAATGCTGTAAACAGCATTCGCACTAATAAGGGGAAGAATAAAGATTCGAAGAACTATAGTGGAATGCTGTAAACAGCATTCGCACTAATTAAGAATGCATTGACGATTATATCTGACAATTTTGCCACCTGTTAAAAAACTATGGCTCCTATCAAAAAATTACCAGACCGTGAGCATCAGGGAACCCCAATGAACTGATATATGTTGTTTTTTTTTGGTTTTGTGTGTAAAATGTGGAGATGCGAGCAGTTTGTCTAAAGTGTACTTCTCTCTGTTCTGAAGAAAGTTCCGGAAAGATTTAACATGGGAATCAATTGGGAGCTAGGTGGACTTTTTGTCTCTTCATGCCCTCAAGAGGCATTTTGATTAATATTACTTCTTAATTTTTTTTTATTTTCCAACCTAGGAGAGGTTTTCCTACATTTTTCATGAAAAAATATGTCTGAGGAGTGTAGGGTTTGGGAATTATGGCAAGTTTAAAAAAGATTTTGGGGAGCACTGCTGCACTCTGTTTTGAGATCAAAGCACTCTAGACTTAACGAGCTGCTCCATCCACACTAATGTTAAAATCTGAAAAAGGCCTCTCTACCAAGCTCCAAACTAAGTTAGATATCTCAAGAAGGGTAAAAGATATGAAGAATCCGAATAACAAGTTTTATAGCTGAAGGTGTTGTGGTCATTTGAAAGTTGGAATGAAGTGTCTAGCTGAAATTATGTGGAAGGAGAAGCATTTGGCGCAAAGTGTAGGAAAAGAGGATTTGAAGGCATCTGCCATTGACTTCAATGTTAAAAAAAAGAGTTTAAAAAGCTGAATATTTCAAAACGTATAAGATATTTTTAAAAAGTTAAAAAGTGTGCCACAGCATTCGCAGTAATAAAGAAATTGAAGTACTATAGTTGAATGCTGTGGCACAGCATTCGCACTAATAAAGAAATTGAAGTACTATAGTTGAATGCTGTGGCACAGCATTCGCACTAATAAAGAAATTGAAGTACTATAGTGGAATGCTGTGGCACAGCATTCGCACTAATAAAGAATTGAAGTACTATAGTGGAATGCTGTGGCACAGCATTCGCACTAATAAGGGGAAGAATAAAGAATTGAAGTACTATAGTGGAATGCTGTGGCACAGCATTCGCACTAATAATAATAAGGGGAAGAATAAAGAAATTGAAGTACTATAGTGGAATGCTGTAAACAGCTTTCGCACTAATAAAGATTTGAAGTACTATAGTGGAATGCTGTGGCACAGCATTCGCACTAATAAAGAAATTGAAGTACTATAGTGGAATGCTGTGGCACAGCATTCGCACTAATAATAAGGGGAAGAATAAAGAAATTGAAGTACTATAGTGGAATGCTATGGCACAGCATTCGCACTAATAAAGAATTGAAGTACTATAGTGGAATGCTGTGGCACAGCATTCGCACTAATGAATGACATGGACAGACTTCCCCTTGTTGTGTTTCCATCTATCCTTTCTTTATCCAAATGTAATCATTTGTGTTTTTAATTAGCAAAACATACAGTTATGGGACAAATCAACACAAAAACACTGGAAAGCAAAACATGTACACACATCCTTAAAAACATTCTTTACTTTTAGTTTATTGTTAAAGGTGGGGTATGTAATTTATTTCAGAAACACTTGTTATATTCCATGGAATGCTCTTAACATCCCGATAGCAATGAATATATTAAATGCTTTGACAATAAATACATAAAAAAATGTCATCTGTGGAATCCGTAGTACTGTAAAAAGCACGACCAATCATTTTAGCCGGCCCGGCTAAAATAACTGGATGGCCTACCTGCCTGTCAGCCTTCCATCTGTGCACAAACTTATCTCGTGCCCTCATTGGTCATGTGCGCGTACGTGTGTGTTGGAGGAGGGGCTCTTTAAGGAAGTCTGAAGGAAGGGGCAGATTTGTTCCGGTTGTGTACTTTCAAATTCTAGCGCACTCGAGCTGGTTTCTCCAAAATTACATACCCCACCTTTAACAGTTGAAATTCAACTTTAAGTTAATCTGAATGTCTCTCACTTTCAGAGTCTGAACCTGTGATTAACGGTGCATCAGACTGGATGTATGTGGACACACCTAGCCTCAACAAACCAAAGTGACTTCATATCGCACACAGTAAAGACACACACACACACACACACACACACACACACACACACACACACACACACACACACACACAATTCATTGCGGAGTTGCACCTGTTGTCTTGTTTTTACATTATTTGTTGAATTCAGAAACCTAAGACTTGAGATGAAAACAAATGTTAAATAATGGAATTTAAAAAAAGATGATTAGTATCTTAGTATAGTAAAACTATATAAATAAATGAGGTGATGATATTTCTGTTTCTTTTAGAAGTTATTATACACTATGCTGTGATTCTGATCTGGGAAACATTAAAGACATTCACAGCCAGTCTGCAGATTTGGTCTCTTTATTGAAATAGTAAACAGTGGTCAGTATACATGTTAACAATATAAAGAATGAATTATATTTTTTATTACGGAAATATAAAGAATCAGATACTTCACAGAAACAAACGATAATAATCTCTGAGTAAAAGAAAGATCATATGACGCTGAACTTGATTAAAACAAACGTTGTCATGTTTACTTGTCGACAATAGCACTTTTACATTGAATGATCTTTTAAGTGTTAATACATGTAAATATGTGATATCAGATACTAAGTTGATAAAAAATAAAGTCGTAACAGATTTTGAGCTAAGGAAATTACATATCATACTCGAATAGGAAAGAAAAACCACCTGAAGGATAACCTACATGTTGACATTTAGACTGAAATATCTTTCAAACATAAAAAATCTAATAGATTATAACCTTCTGGAAAACAATCACATATCATCCTTAACTTGATTCAAACTTGTTGTCATGTTTACATGTTGACATGCTGAATATGAACTAAATTATCCTTTTACTGATTCAAACATGTAAAAATGTGGCATTTGATGCAGCCCAAAACGAAAAGTAACATAATAAATTTTGATAATAACACAAACATAAAAATGTAAATATTTGGAGTTATATAACTATCGGAATAGCACTCAATAAGGTACGAAGAAAATGCATGTATGATCTACATGTTGACATTTAGATTGAATGATATTTTAAACATTGAATATATAAATATTTTTAACTGATGTTTATATGTATTCACTGAAACTAAATAAGAATATATTCTAACTCTCTGGGAAACGGTCACATATCAAACTTAACTTGATTACAGCAGACTTTCTGTCATGTTTACATGTTGACTGTACCACCACTACAACACAATGATTCATTAACTGATTTAAAAATCTAAATGTGTGGCTTTTGATGCAGCTCAGAAATGAAAAGACAACAATTCTAAATGTGTCAATAAAAATGTAAATAATAAGAGCCAGATACTTATTTGAAATAAAAATAAAGACATTGTCCAATCTTCTTGACATGAAGACTGAATAATATTTTAAAACATTTAAAGGTGGGGTAGGTAAGTTTGAGAAACCGGCTCGAGATACACTTTTTGTTATATTCCATGGAATGCTCTTAACATCCTGATAGCAATGAATATCTTAAGTGCTTTGACAAAAAATCCATAAAAAAATGTTCATCTGTGGAAGCCGTAGTACTGTAAAAAGTACGACCAATCATTTTAGCCGGCTCGGCTAAAATGACTGGATGGCCTACCTGCCTGTCAGCCTTCCATCTGTGCACAAACTTGTTAATGTGTTTATGACAAAAACACAGAAAAACATAAAAGCAAATATTTTTGCATCAGTAACTTTAAAGAAATAAAAACACTCAATCAAATCGAATTTGATTAATTGATACGACAATAACAACCAAAGAAGTAGGATACAAAGTCTGATTTAATCAAACTGAAACTTTTACAAATACCTTGTAAGTTGTTGTGGGGAAAATATATGGTCAATCTTGCCATCTCACAAACAGCATGTTACTCTGTGTGCTTCTCTTCATATGAATCAAGCGTCATCTAAATATCCATGAGAGGATGATGACTGTAATGAGGAGGACGTGACCCTCTGTGAGCACAAAGCTTGTAGTTTCTCATTTGATATAAAATGACTCTTTGAGGCTTGCCTCTGCTTGCTTCTTTGTGATTTCTTTCCAAGCTGGAGGAATTTCAGCAGGCTTTGCATTGTATGCTGCTGCAAACTCATCATTGAACTTTGCCATTACATATTTCCAGTAGTCTGATGCCTGGAGGCTTGCATCTGGTGGGATTTTCCAGTCCGGATAAATGTCTTTGTAAGACTTGTAAGGAAGCAATTCATCATTTGTAGCCCTGCAGTGAAAACGCTTGTCACTGTTCACAGAGGACGAGCATATGTCAATCACAAGTTTGTGTGTCTGATCCCATCTATATCGACCCAGAGCCTGTGGTCGATGAAGTGAAGTGGAGTGCTCAATGTGGGCTGTTACTCCTGCATCACAAGGAGCTTGGCAGAACGGACACTGTTTACCACATCCAATCAGTGTGTTGAAAAGCTCGCTCTGAGGATTCACCTGAAGGTTCTGTAGTTTAATTTGGATGTTTGTTTCCTTAAACTTCTCTCTAAGAGCTTGTGCCATCTCCTTCACACACTCAGTGAGCCTGTGAGCAAACTGTTCCTGGTTGGCATTGTTCAGGATCATGAACACACCAAGAGCATCCTGGGAAATGACCAGTTTGTCACCAAACTCCTGACAGACAACGTCAACAAATGACTTCAAGTTGCCACACTTTTTTGTTTTAGCTTTCTGGATAGCATTATTTATGCTGTAGACACATGACTGGAGATGTTGTTCCTCGAACCTCGTAGACCCATTTGAGAAGCGTTCCACTATTTTGTTGAGTATCCAATTCTTTACATATTTCTCATACGAGCAAAGAAAGCTCAGGTACTTTATAAAGTCATCCTCTGAGAGCAGATTCAGTAAAACTGAATACTGGAAGGACATTCTTGTCCTGAACTGCTCACTTGTCCTCATTTCACCAATGATATCAGGACCCAGGGAGCGGTTGACAAAGTCTTCGACTGCAGGCTTCAGGCATCGGTCTGCGAATTCATCTGCTTTCTTCTGGCACTGGTCTACATGAGCGAACACATCTTTAAAATCAGAACGAAACTTTTCTTTGTTTTCGTTCAGACATCTGTAGGGATCATTCTTTTTGATGAAATCTTCATGCATTGTCTGAAACCTTCTGGCTGCGTCTCCACAGATGTGCTGTTTCAGAGAGACTTGAAAAGTGATGTCAACTTCCTGATTGTTTTGCAGCCTCTCATCAATCATCTTTAGAATCTCCTCGATGTAGGTGTCATGGTAATTACTCTTTCTTTGCATTTTGTCAGTCATCATCTCTGAGCAATCTATAATGATGCTGTCAGCTGTTTGTTGTACAGCTTTTGTGTGACTTTGACGACTGACTAGGTCTTTACATCGCTTAAAAAATCTTTCAGCTGTATATTTAAAAGGCAACTGTCCACACTCTTTCAGGGTTTTGTTACTCAACAAATCATTCGCTTGACTTCCCTTTTGTTTTAGATTTGTTCTCAGGCGGTGAGTCACACTGGTGAAAATGTTCTCAACCTTCAATTTTGAACAGGATAGGTGAGTCACTGTTTGAGTCCACATCTTGTCAAATTCTATGTCCAGCTCTTCCCCTTTCATCTTGATGTTTTTCTTCCTACATTCTTCAATCAATGCACAAACTTTGCCCTCTAATTCCTTTGTGTGGTTCTCCTTGATTCTATCAAGTTCTGTCATCCCCTGTCTGATGTCAGCTGCTGCTCTGAGTTGATTAGACACAGAACTTTCCATTTCTCCTCGAAGGCTCATTGCACTGTTTGCAAACTCCTGTCTGTATCCTTCAACAAGATCGACACGACTCTCTGTTTCCTTGAAGTACTGTTCCAGATTTCCAAGAAGCTTTGTTTCCCATTTAGACAGCTCTATCAAAGCCTCACTTTTCAATTGCATGATAAGTTCTCTCATGTCAGATTTGTTGGATTTATCAGCAGGCGTACCGAAGTTGGAGATTCTTGTTTCAGCTTGTGTAACCCATGTGTACATTTCTTTTTTGAATTCCCATTCCCATTTGTTGAATTCTGTGCACAGCCTCATGTATGCATCAGCCACAAGACTGTTTCTGAAACTGAAGAGGAAGTGTTCATGTTTTACTGCAGTCCACAGGCTCTTCATCCACTCAGTAAACTCCAAGATATTATTAGCTGATGATCCACAACTTCCCAAAATGTGGATTATGTTCTTCTTGAGCTCATAGACAGTCTCACTGTAGCCTGCATTGACTGGTGCCATCGGTGGGTTTCCATTCCAGAGTCCAGGAATGTACCAGCTTCCAGTGTCTGGACTGTACTCCATCACATCAGTGAAGCTCGAGTACTTTTCTTTCTTTTCCATTTTGGCTGCTGCCTGGGTCATCTCGTTTAAGTGTTGCAGGAGCAGTTTCCTGTCTCGCATGTTCTTATCATGGGCTGAAACATCTGACACATTCTGGTGAACAAACTGACATTGGGGCTTTTTTCCCACCTCTTTCATCCTGAGGAAAGCGTGTACAACTATCTGTAGGATGTCCTTCATTTCTGTTGAATTCTCCATCGCAATATTGATGATGGTGATATCACTCAGCCCCACAACAAGTGTTGCAAGCTCATTGTCGTGCTCGTGGCTATTGTCCAGTTGTGCGAGCTCTGGTGACTTTAAGCCCTCAGTGTCAATGATCACCATGAAGTCACAGTTGAGGTCTTTTCTGACATCTTCATTGATTTTAATCAGCAACATAAAGGCACCTCGAGTGCATCGACCACTGCTGACTGCAAACTGCACTCCAAACATGGTGTTGAGGAGAGTGGACTTTCCTGTGCTCTGAACTCCAAGAACTGTGACGACCAGGATCTTGTTCTTAGGAGACACCAAGTCATTGAGCTGAGAGAGAACGTCACTCACCCATCTGAGCGGTATGTTGGATGCTTCTCCATCTACAAGCTCAAGTGGAAATCCAGCAAGCATTAATTCTGCACATAGCTTGGGGAGATGCTGTAGTTGTTGACGTGCTGGGTCTGTTTCAGGAAGGGATAGGGAAGCTTCATAGATCTGGCCCATTTCACGGAAGAAGTGTTCAGTCCCTAATGAGCTGTTGGAAAGTTGTTCCTCAATCTCCTTGATCTCCTTTTTGTTCTCAGAGTTTTTGCATTTTTCTTTGTACTGCTCCCTGAGGTCAAAGAGTTGTTCCCGACACACATTATCGAGGTTCATTCGCATCCATTTCAGGAAATAGCACCTCTCTATCCCTGGGCTTGATATTGCATTGATGAAACATGTCATTGCCTTCGACATGTCCTGAGAGTTCTGTTTTTTCCGAAGTTCTTTTTTCTTTAGATGAAGTTTGCTTTTGTACTCTTCTATATTTTCAGACCCAACTTTCCGAAGTCGCAATTCTTCCTTCTCTAAGCGAGTGAGGTCTTTCCATATTCGTCCTTGCAAGGGAAGCTGAGTTTCTTTGTATTTAAGAATGTCTTGAATTTCTGCAGTGATGGCATCTGCGTTTTCCTTCGCAGTCTGGCAGTCTAGAGATTCTTCATCAACAGAGATTCCATGTTCATGGGCAATGTCAGCCATCTTCTCAATTCCCATCTTCACCTTTGTTTTTTCAAATGCATTTCTGACTCTTTCCCGCAATGTTTTGACAAAGTTTGCATCATTTATGTGCTTATCTTTCAAAAGGATGTTGCTCTTGGTTAAGCTCAACTTGGTTGCTACCTTTATTACAGCATCTGATTTGAAATCTTTGCTTTGACGGTTGCCCACCAAGAAGATCTGTGCCGTGTGTTGTTGGTTGGTTAGCAGCTCACACTCAGAGTCCAAAGCATCAAAGAAAACAAAAACTGCTGCAGAAGTCTGACACAAGAAAGAAAATTGTGTTTGAGATGAAGCAATGTCCCCATGAAGGTTAGCTACAGCAACTGGCTCGCTGAAGACGTCCATGTTTTTGTTGCCACAAGGAAGGTACCAAGTCATTTCAACCAATCCATTGGATATTTTCCTTGGACTGTCACCACCCTCCATGTTACGGTGAACAAAGGTGTCATGGTACTGCTGAGAGTTGCTCAGAAGCTTATTGAGGATCTCTGACTTGGACAAAGAGCACTCACCCAGTCTCACAAAAGATATCATTGGAAGTTTAGAGACAACAATTCTCTCTTCAATAAATCCCTTGGATTCTAAAAGGGACCGAGGTCTGTACTTTTTAACAATGTCTCTCATGGCCCAAAGCATGAGTGTGCACTGCTTTGTGTCACAGTCGGGAAGCAACAGAGGCACGGAAAACTGACACATAGACATTTTGAGGGCCATTTCCTGCTGTACAAAACCATCAGAGCACAGGAAGAGAGCAGTGATTATGTCAAGGGGATTCAGTGTTTCACCTGAATGTGTTTTTTCGTCTAAATCATCAAGACCATATGTGTGATCATCACAGTTGGACTCGTGTGCAGGTGTACATTTCACATTCCTAGCTGTCACATTAACCATCATTAGTTTCTTCAGAAAATACCATGGAAGATCTGGATTACATTTGGCAGGTTCATCTGTAATGGTCTTCTGGTCAATCCTCAGAAGTGTGCTTAGGGACAGCTTCTCTCTGTAGTGGTGATCCAACCCCAGTTCCTCCAAAAACTTCTCTAGCTGCTTCTCTGTAGAAAATAAAAACAATACATATAAAAGCCATAATTGATTATTAAACATTCATAAGCATGGACCAACATTTATTATAACATTTTTCCTTTCCTATAGTTTATTAAACTACAACTATGATGGGCAGTCAATTATTAAACAGCTGGTCTAATAGATGGATCCAGATCCTTCAACGACACTAGAATCAAATTAAGAGATATACAAATCTAATTGGCAGATTGCAATGGAATTGTCAGTGAAAGGATTTGAAAGAAGGGATTGAGACATAATTTGCTTCAATTTATAGCAGGTTTATAAAAATGCAATACACTGTTTGACATTGGCAGTGATAGGTGAACATTGAAAGAAACTATCGTTCATGTCCGTCATGATCAATCATATCCAAGATATATATTATGCATGGTTTAAGGAAACATCCACTTGAAAAGGAAAATATACACTTGTTTGCAATTTCACTGTGCAATAGTCATTTTAAGTAAAAGCACATTTTTTTTATAAATGTCCCAGCATTTAATTGCTATAAGGTCTCAGTACTTCAATATATATATATATATATATATATATATATATATATAAAATATAATATTTTGTTGCCATGTATTGGTTGCCTTTTTTACCTGCTATGCCACCTTTGCTGTAACACTGTACATTTCCCCGCAGTGGGACTAATAAAGGAATTCTGAGTTTGATTCTGATAAGTACGCATCCAGAAAATGTGTGAGCCAGATTAGCAGTAAGCGTCATATGTGCTATACTGGCAGTAATATATCTATGACATATATCTATGATAGCTTCATTAACATGAAGATAGGCTGTTGCTGAGAAAGTTGCTCTATGCACTGCTGCTTTACAACAGATACATTCGCTTGAAAAACAAGAAGCTAACCTTGAAGCAATAAAAACAAATCTTACAGCGGTAATGGAAAAGCTTGAGCTTCAAACTGATACAATAACAACCATGGAAGCCCTGGAGTATGGTGGAGGATGATAATATATTTGCTGTGGTGGAGCAATACTGTACTGGCCAACCAGATGAAAATGCTGATGTTCATAATGAAGAGGAACAAGACAAAAAACATAAAGCCAAACTCCAGCCAAGTCAGACAAATAGCAAAGAAAGAGTGACTCGATTTAAGTAATGCAGCACCAAATCAAAATGACTGAAATGCTGACAAAGGAGCAACGCTTAACATTACATCCATCCAGAGAAATACCCATCTTTAAATAATATAAATTAGAGTACCTTCCATTTATTGAGATGTTTGTCCAAGCTAAAGACTTGGTGAGAAGGTTTCACTAAATGAATTCTAAAAAGGACGAGAAAGCCAAGAGATTGCTCGAAGAGAACTATGGAAATGAACTCTTTTGCAGCAGCTTGTTTGGAGTAAGGTCAAATTGGAATGCCATTAACAGTGAAGATAGAAAAGCACTGCTCAATTACACTATTTTTCTTTAAGGATATTATAACTCAATGGAAAATATTGATACCTTCCTTTAAACTCAGGGAAAAGTGTAGAACCGCAAATTCATAGATTCAAACAAAATGAAAAATTCAATGTTTCTAGTTTTGGTTGATTTCATCAAAAGACATGCACTGATAATTTTAAAGAAAGTCGTTTTGCAACAGAAAGTGCAGGTGCACGCATAGAAATGCAAAAGAGCAAAACATGTCAGATTTCCAAAAGACAGAGTTATGCCAGAGCTACCACCATACATGTCAGAGTCAATGACTTTGGCCAACTTGACAACACTTGATGATGAAAGCCCTTCAACAGTTATGTGCGTGTAAAAATGATCAACAGCCGACACACATAACTACAGTGCCAAATGTTCCAAATGACTTTGAACCTCTATCTCTCGACCACTTGCTCCAGCTCGAGGTCAAACCAATGTTACCACCAGGTTAAATCCATCTGCAATATTCAGAGCCAAAACACTGTTGGCAGCAAGTGAAATGCATAACGGAGTTCTGGAGCAGATGGATCTACGACTTTGCAAGAAAGACCAGAATGGAATTGCATTCAAAGAAACCATATACCTGGACATACATGTATTGATCATAAACTGAAATGCACTTCATTGATCCTGGTTAATGGCAAAAGTTCTGGAGACACCACCCAGATCAAGAGGTCTGATTCTTTTTATGACAGAAACAAACATGCTGGAAAGACCAGTAAGCTAAGTTATCTCTCTGGTGCCAGTCTCAGAATAAGGCAAATGAACTGAACAACCCTCTGTCACAATTAGAAGGTAGATTTCAATGTAATACATATTTAATTGTAATACACGTTTCAAAATAATGCTGAAGTAACAACATCAAAATGATGCTGAAGTAACAACATGCTGATACCGGTTAGTAAAAACCATGAATTAATGCTTTGACAAGTCTGCAGACAGACGGCAGGCGAAAAACCTTTTAAAATGCGTGTTTTCTAAATGGAGATCTAACTTTGTATATGCTCCGACCGTCCACACTCACAACAACGGCCTATACAAACATAAATAAACCAGCGACTGTATTCGCCATGACACAGACAGTCTGTGGTTTGTACTTGTTTAACTTTTGTCTAGTTTCTGAACAGATATGAGGAGCTGTGAGCTCTGAGGGCTAACAGCTAACGGCTGATGTTGGTTTTGTGTTTCGCATTGAAGATGAAGTCACAGCTCCGCCTACACTGCGTTACTATAGTTACTACCCCAGTTCCTAAACTGTAATGGAAACACAGCATAAAGTGAGCCTGGCCTACCAAGTGCTAACTATACCTTACTAAGCCGTGCTAGGCCCTGCAGTGGAAATGCGCCATAAAGGGCCAGGGTCCCATGGTCAGGAGGATCGCTAGCTTCACCAAGGACTCATACAAAAGAAAAACTTGAAATGCCAGCTAGCTTTAACTACACAACACTGGGCAATCAGCTTTCTGTCTTCTGCAAGGAGATCTTTCTTGTTTTCATGGAACAATTCTGCAGTGATGTCATCTGCAACTTTCTTGGCAGTCACACACTCTGAAGGGTTTTCAGAGTGTTTGTTTCGTGCAGAAAGTCCCAATGTGTCTACCACTTTTTCAAGAAAGAGTCTGATTATTTTTATGTCAAAAACAAACATGCTGGAAAGACCAGTAAGCAAAGTTAGCTCTCTGGTGCCAGTCTCAGAATAAGGCCAAATAATTGAACAACTCTCTGTCACAACTAGAAAATAGATTTCAAAGAACCTTTTGTATCTGGCTCATTCTTTGTTTTGTTTATTGTTATTAAAGATAACAATAAGTGCCGCTATGTAGGCCATTTTCTTTTGGTGCAGAAGGTCAAAATAATATTGTCACCCAGTGGCGACCTCTGTAGTCAATGAAAAAGAATAGACTATAATTCCCCAGCACCAGCTTATTGAGATACACAGATATGGGCTGATGTGGCAGAGTTCTCAACCGTTCAATTATTTAACGTTATCATCGAACGGAAAGAAACATAAATCTTAGTTTGTGCATAATTGTATTTGAGTTTGCCTCTTTTGTTTTTATAGTAAACCATGCAATAATGATTATATTTGACTGACCTTTGGGGGCAGATGGTACAGGCTTGCTTAATGGTCCATCGGCTTTCGCTTGCACAGTTTCAACCTCACTCCACCATGTTGCATTGCTACTCTCCACTTCATCAAGTTCACCAGCAGGTGGCTCAGGATGCAGAGGCTCTAACTCCCTGCTGAGCTGATAGACTTTATCCTGAACAGGAGTGCTGGGCTCTGAGGGGAAAAACAGTAAGCTTCAGTAAAACTTCAAAAATGAATGTTCCATCAATGTTTGTCAGCATTTGAAAGTGCTGTTTGACTTCCAAGTAAAGGTCACAAAAAAGCCATATACAATTATCCAAAAGATCCAGAAACAGGTGGAATTGATTTGTTTTACAGATTTACCCGTGAATACAGATAACTAGGTGGCAATTTCATTATACCTAATATTTTGAAATTGTTGTCATACAGGGATTTGTATTGTTTTGTTAAAACCTGAGTCATTCTCATCTTTATTACCTGACCGGCAAAAATGTTGCTTTCTTACAACAGGATCCTTCCTGCCCCTGGGCTGATAGTCATCTGGACTAATAGACTCAAGGAGGGCTTGTTGTCTCGTTGAACTTAACAAAGTTTGTTCCACTGAACAATATGGGCATTGCAGCTACCATCGCTTCATCCTGTACCTCACCCACTGAAACCGAGGAATTGTGAAGGCAGTTCTAATTGCCTGACGTCATTAAGACCATTAAGTCATGTGTTGAATACCGTGACTTTAATTTTACATTCTCAAAGAGAACTTTGAACTCTGTGTCAGCAAGCACCCTACAAAGATCTAAGGAGGTCCCTTACGGACAACTGGCCAATCAATGGTCCGGGCTAGTTTGTGCCATCTAAAGGGCCAGGGTCCCATGGTCAGGAGGATCGCTAGCTTCACCAAGGACTCATACAAAAGAAAAACTTGAAATGCCAGCTAGCTTTAACTAAACAAAAATGGGCAATCAGCTTTCTGTCTTCTGCAAGGAAATCTTTCTTGTTTTCAAGTAACAATTCTGCAGTGATGTCATCTGCAACTTTCTTGGCAGTCTCACACTCTGAAGGGTCTTTTTCAGAGTTTTTGTTTCGTGCAGAAAGTCCCAATGTGTCTACCACTTTTTCAAGAAAAACAGCAATGGAATAACATTTAAGAAACTAAATACCTGGCGATACATGTATTGATCGTAAGCTGAAATGCACCTCATGGATCCTGTTTAATGGCGACAGCTTTGGAGACACCACCCAGATCAAGAGGTCTGATTATTTTTGTGACAGAAACAAACATGCTGGAAAGACCAGTAAGCTAAGTTATCTCTCTGGTGCCAGTCTCAGAATAAGGCAAATTAACTGAACAACCCTCTGTCACAATTAGAATGTAGATTTCAAAGGCTTTGAAACCTTTTGTATCCAGCTCCTTTTTTGTTTTGTTAACTTTTATTAAAGATTCCCATTACAATAAGGAGCTTTTTTTTTGGCCAGTTTTTAGTTTTGTGCAAAATGCCAAAATAATATGTTCACCCAGTGGCGACTGGAAAATAAAAATAAAGACTACAATTCCTTAGCACAAGCTTATTGAGATACACATAATGGGCTGAAGTGGCAGAGTTCCAAACCACTCAATTATTTAACGTTATCATCAAACAGTAAGAAAACAATGTTTCAGTTAGTACATTTTTTTGTTTTGTTTTGCCTCTTTTGTTTTTATAGCAAACCATGCAATAATGATTATATTGACTGACCTTTGGGGGCAGATGGTACAGGCTTGCTTAATGGTCCATCGGCTTTCTCTTGAAGAGTTTCACCCTCACTCCACCATGTTGCATTGTTATTCTCCACTTCATCAAGTTCACCAGCAGGTGGCTCAGGATGCAGAGGCTCTAACTCCCTGCTGAGCTGATAGACTTTATTCTGAACAGGAGTGCTGGGCTCTGAGGGGAAAAAACGAAAGGTTTCACTAAAACTTAAAAAATGAATGTTCCATCAATGTTTGTCAGCATTTGAAAGTGCTGTTTGACTTCCAAGTAAAGGTCACAAAAAAGCCATATAAAATTATCCAAAAGATCCAGAAACAGATGGAATTGATTTGTTTTACAGATTTACCCGTGAATATAGATAACTAGGTGGCAATTTCATTATACCTAATACTTTGAAACTGTTGTCATACAGCGACCTTGGGTCCCTTGAAAGGCGCTTTATAAATTCCATTTATTATTATTATTATTATTATACAGGGATTTGTATTGTTTTGTTAAAACCTGAGTCATTCTCATCTTTATTACCTGACCGGCAAAAATGTTGCTTTCTTACAACAGGATCCTTCCTGCCCCTGGGCTGATAGTCATCTGGACTAATAGACTCAAGGAGGGCTTGTTGTCTCGTTGAACTAACAAAGTTTGTTCCACTGAACAATATGGGCACTGCAGCTACCAGCGCTTCATCCTGTACCTCACCCACTGAAACCAAGGAATTGTGAAGGCAGTTATAATTGCCTGACGTCATTAACAGCAATGGAATAACATTTAAGAAACTAAATATCTGGCGATACATGTATTGATCATAAGCTGAAATGCACCTCATGGATCCTGTTTAATGGCGACAGCTTTGGAGACACCACCCAGATCAAGAGGTCTGATTATTTTTGTGACAGAAACAAACATGCTGGAAAGACCAGTAAGCTAAGTTATCTCTCTGGTACCAGTCTCAGAATAAGGCAAATTAACTGAACAACCCTCTGTCACAATTAGAATGTAGATTTCAAAGGCTGAACCTTTGTATCCAGCTCCTTTTTTGTTTTGTTAACTTTTATTAAAGATTCCCATTACAATAAGGGGCTTTTTTTTGGCCAGTTTTTTGTTTTGTGCAAAATGCCAAAATAATATGTTTACCCAGTGGCGACCTCTAAAGTCAATGAAAAATAAAGACTACAATTCCTTAGCCAAGGCAAGGCAAGGCAAGGCAAGGCAAGGCAAGGCAAGGCAAGGCAAGGCAAGGCAAGGCAAGGCAAGGCAAGGCAAGGCAAGGCAAGGCAAGGCAAGGCAAGGCAAGGCAAGGCAGGCAAGGCAAGGCAAGGCAAGGCAAGGCAAGGCAAGGCAAGGCAAGGCAAGGCAAGGCAAGGCAAGGCAAGGCAAGGCAAGGCAAGGCAAGGCAAGGCAAGGCAAGGCAAGGCAAGGCAAGGCAAGGCAAGGCAAGGCAAGGCAAGGCAAGGCAAGGCAAGGCAAGTTTATATAGCACCTTTCAACACAAGGCAATTCAAAGTGCTTTACAAAAATGAAAGACATTAAGAAAATGGCATTTAAAAACAGTCATTAAAAAGAAAAGATAATAAAATAAACATTAAAAGAAAAAATACATGAATAAAAGTTACAGTGCAGTTTAAGATGTGAATAGTTCAATTAAAAGCAGCGGCAAAAAGAAAAGTCTTCAGCCTGGATTTAAAAGTAGTAAGAGTTGCAGCAGACCTGCAGGTTTCTGGGAGTTTGTTCCAGATATTTGGAGCATAATAACTGAACGCTGCTTTACCATGTTTAGTTCTGACTCTGGGGACAGAAAGCTGACCAGTCCCTGAAGACCTGAGGGTTCTGGATGGTTCATAATTTAGCAGTAGGTCAGACATGTATTTTGGGCCTAAACCATTCAAAGCTTTATAAACCAGCAACAATATTTTTTGAAATCTATTCTTTGACACACAGGAAGCCAGTGTAAAGACTTCAGAACTGGAGTGATGTGATCCACTTTCTTAGTGTTAGTGAGGACTCGAGCAGCAGCGTTCTGAATCAGCTGCAGCTTTCTAATAGATGTTTTAGTGAGACCTGTGAAGACACCATTACAGTAGTCGAGTCTACTCAAGATAAAAGCATGGACAAGTTTTTCCAAATCCTGCTGTGACATTAGTCTTTTAATCCTGGATATATTCTTTAGGTGACAGTAGGCTGATTTAGTAACTGTTTTAATGTGACTGTTGAAACTCAGGTCAGAGTCCATGACTACACCTAGATTTCTGGCTTTATCTGTTGTTTTGAACATTGCACACTGAAGCTCAGCGCTAACTTTTATACGTTCTGCCTTGGCTCCAAAAACCATTACCTCAGTTTTATCTTTGTTTAATTGGAGAAAGTTATTGAGATACACATAATGGGCTGATGTGGCAGAGTTCCAAACCACTCAATTATTTAACGTTATCATCAAACAGTAAGAAAACAATGTTTCAGTTAGTACATTTTTTTGTTTTGTTTTGCCTCTTTTGTTTTTATAGTAAACCATGCAATAATGATTATATTTGACTGACCTTTGGGGGCAGATGGTACAGGCTTGCTTAATGTTCCATCAGCTTTCTCTTGCAGAGTTTCACCCTCACTCCACCATGTTGCATTGTTATTCTCCACTTCATCAAGTTCACCAGCAGGTGGCTCAGGATGCAGAAGCTCTGACTCCCTGCTGAGCTGATAGACTTTATTCTGAACAGGAGTGCTGGGCTCTGAGGGGAAAAAACGAAAGGTTTCACTAAAACTTAAAAAATGAATGTTCCATCAATGTTTGTCAGCATTTGAAAGTGCTGTTTGACTTCCAAGTAAAGGTCACAAAAAAGCCATATAAAATTATCCAAAAGATCCAGAAACAGATGGAATTGATTTGGTTTACAGATTTACACCCACTGAAACCGAGGAATTGTGAAGGCAGTTCTGATTGCCTGACGTCATTAAGACCATTAAGTCATGTGTTGAATACCGTGACTTTAATTTTACATTCTCAAAGAGAACTTTGAACTCTGTGTCAGCAAGCACCCTACAAAGATCTAAGGAGGTCCCTTAGGGACAACTGGCCAATCAATGGTCCGGGCTAGTTTGTGCCATCTAAAGGGCCAGGGTCCCATGGTCAGGAGGATCGCTAGCTTCACCAAGGACTCATACAAAAGAAAAACTTGAAATGCCAGCTAGCTTTAACTAAACAAAAATGGGCAATCAGCTTTCTGTCTTCTGCAAGGAAATCTTTCTTGTTTTCAAGTAACAATTCTGCAGTGATGTCATCTGCAACTTTCTTGGCAGTCTCACACTCTGAAGGGTTTTCAGAGTGTTTGTTTCGTGCAGAAAGTCCCAATGTGTCTACCACTTTTTCAAGAAAGAGTCTGATTATTTTTATGACAAAAACAAACATGCTGGAAAGACCAGTAAGCAAAGTTAGCTCTCTGGTGCCAATCTCAAAATAAGGCCAAAGAGCTGAACAACTCTCTGTCACAACTAGAAAATAGATTTCAAAAACTGAACCTTTTGTATCTGGCTCATTCTTTGTTTTGTTTATTGTTATTAAAGATGCCCGTTACAATAAGTGTCGCTATGTAGGCCATTTTCTTTTGGTGCAGAAGGTCAAAATAATATTGTCACCCAGTGGCGACCTCTATAGTCAATGAAAAAGAATAGACTATAATTCCCCAGCACCAGCTTATTGAGATACACAGATATGGGCTGATGTGGCAGAGTTCTCCACCGTTCAATTATTTAACGTTATCATCGAACGGAAAGAAACATAAATCTTAGTTTGTGCATAATTAGGGTCTGAGACCATAGGTCGGCGAAGACCCTATTGAAATCGGTCGCGCAGCGACCGATAAACCTGCGAAAAACACATAAAAACAGGGAAAACGACCGGCAAAAGCACAGAAAAGGTTCGGAAATAGTAACGGCAGATAGTCCGCGCGAGCCCAGTCACGTGGGCTTCGCCCACGTGAGTGCAACTCGCATAATTAATATCGTTACGATCAATTTAGTCGCTCGCGAAGCGAGCGATAACCATGCAAAACCCACTAAAAACAGGGAAAAAGACGGGTAAAAGCCCATTAAAAGTGGCCTAAATCATGACAGTAGGTAGCCCACGGCTTACAGTGACGTGGGCGTAGCCCACGTCACTGTATAAACTAGCACATTATTGATATTGGTCCGATTATTATTATGATTCTTATTTTAGAACATCGCGCGCACTTTTGACCCCCGCCACATATGTGAAAACTCACCAAATTTCGCATGCGCGTCAGAAGTGCGCAAAATTTTGATATTTAATTGGTTCCGGAATATTACGTAAAAAATTGCGTAAGCCACGCCCACTTCCGTTTTTAACGTTAACTCCCCCTACTTTAGCTTTCACATAACCGAACGAAACTCGCTAAGCATATCTAAGGTGCGGAGACAAACAAAAAAGCCTCTTGGAGGGGTATAAAATAACGTACAGGAAGTCGGCCATTTTGAATTTGGCATCGAAAAAGGCGTCAAAAAACGCGATTTATCGCGTTTTTTCGTCCTCCGCACAAAATCTATCTTCTCCCAGGGACTTTATCCGTACGACTCGAAATTCGTCGGGTAGCATCTCGAGACATGGGCAATTCAAAGTTATCACGGAAGTTTTTTTCTTTCGCACGGCGCAGCCGTTATTTAGCGCCAAAGTTTGCGTTCGCTCGATGCTAGGCCCATACTTCGCCATGGAACACGATGATGTCATAACACCAACTGACATGCTCAGAACGCCACCAAACTTCACGTGATGGTTAACACTGCGGCCCTGAACAGCTCTACGTCAAATGTGATGTTACTTAATATGGCGTTACCATGGCAACGAATCCCTCGCCATAAAACACCGTGTCGCTCTAACTCCAATGGACACGGTCCCATCGTCCCCCAATCTTCACTTTTATATCACCGGTCCATGCCCCAACAGCTCTACGTGAAATCTGAGATCTCACCGTATGCCGTTTCCATGGCAACGCATCACTCGCCATAAAACACGATGTTGTCTTAATTCAATGGAAAAGCTTCCAAACGGCACCAGACTTCAGATGACAGTTAATGGTCCGGCCCTCAACAGCTCTACGCCAATTCTGGGATGTCATCATATGCCGTTGCCATGGCAGTAGATCACTCGCCATCAAACACAATGTTTACTGTATAATACTGCTGTAACTCCCATTTACGTTGTCCAATCGGCCTGAAACTTCCCACGTTTGCCAACGGCCGAGTCCGGAAAACTCCTGCATGATACCTCGACGTGCGGACAACAGCCTGCGGAGCGTCGAAGACCCGCTCAACGCTGCTTGCAGCTTTAATTGTATTTGTTTTTATAGTAAACCATGCAATAATGATTATATTTGACTGACCTTTGGGGGCAGATGGTACAGGCTTGCTTAATGGTCCATCGGCTTTCTCTTGCACAGTTTCAACCTCACTCCACCATGTTGCATTGCTACTCTCCACTTCATCAAGTTCACCAGCAGGTGGCTCAGGATGCAGAGGCTCTGACTCCCTGCTGAGCTGATAGACTTTATTCTGAACAGGAGTGCTGGGCTCTGAGGGGAAAAACAGAAAGCTTCAGTAAAACTTAAAAAATGAATGTTCCATCAATGTTTGTCAGCATTTTAAAGTGCTGTTTAACTTCCAAGTAAAGGTCACAAAAAAGCCATATATAATTATCCAAAAGATCCAGAAACAGGTGGCATTGATTACATTTTCAGATTTACCTGTGAAGACAGATAGCGAGGCTGCTTCGCTTTGATTTCCATTGTCTGCAATCTTTTTGAAACTGATGGTACACTCAGTCCCGTGAATCAGTGCCTTAACCGTGACAGTTTCTGCGTTATCAACAGTCAAACTGCCGCTGTTTGTTTCACAGCCTGAGTAATCTAACTGTAGTCTAAACCCAGCTATTTTCCCTGGTGGAGGAACATCTGTCATAAGACAAGAAAAGTACATCTCAGTATCTTTACATATCACTGCGTATATATTTATAACATTAGGTCAGTTATTGACAGTCACACTTACGGTCGGACTGTGGTGCTGCTGGAGCGTTCTTTCCTTCCTCACAGCACGGGTCAGGAGAGGGATCTGTTTCTTCATGATGTTCCTTGGTAAGTGAGAACATTACAGTATGTTTACATTCTGTTTTGAATGAGTCATACTATATTAACAATAGCTTAAGTGACATGTATTTGTAATTGTATTGTCATTTAACGGTTTACCTCCTTATCAGTGTACTCCATTTTTGATACACCCTCAGCAATCCCACACTGTCCAGATTATCCAAAGAGCTTCCCACTAAAAGTAATAGGAAATAACCAGAGGTGTAAGAAGTAGATCTTTTATTTAAGTAAAAGTACCATTACTACAATGTAAAAATCCTCTGTAACAAGTAAAAGTCCTTTATTCAAAATGTTACCCTAGTAAAATGACAAAAGACATCAAAAGATACTTCAAGTACAAAACGTGAAAGTACTCATTGTGCAGTAAGGCCCATTTTCATATTTAAAAAATAATTGTATTATAATTAATAATAATCAATTTATTAATGTCAATTAATTTCAATGTTGCACTTGGTAGAGGTTGGGTTCATTTTGTATATCTTTATATATACTGCTGGGTGCCTATCATATAATAATACATGATGGTTTATTAGTTTATTTTGTATTCTGTATTATTATTCAACGTCTGCAGAGCAGCTAGTAACTAAAACTGTGAAATACATATCATTGAGTAAAAAGTTAAAAATTGCCTCCAAAATGAAGTAAAGTATATAGTAGCACAAAGTTAAATACTCAAGTGAAGTACAGGCATCTCAAATACATACTTGAGTACAGTACTTGAAAACCATTCAACACAACACCTGAACACCAAAGATCAAACTCTGCAGCCTGATAGAAAGACAAAGAAATGCTTTCCTACCTTTTGTAGATGAACCATGGTAACACGTAAATCTGTTCTTGTATCCAGAGCTCTCATCTGCAGTGTATAGTAGTATAAAGCTCTGCAGGTACACAGCCCTGCCCTTCTCTGCCAATGCAAGTGCCTATTAGAGGTGTCTCCTTTTATACTGCCTTGGGAAGCCACCTTGCATTTTATTTCCTTGAAAAATAAACTTATTGTTTGGTATCCTCCCTTTCTGAATAATTATTTTCAGTCAACCCGCTCTAGGTCATGATTGTGAAAACAGCTTCTCTCTGAAAACAACAAGAGAGCTTTAATCTCAAGATTCAAAATTCAAAGGTTTATTGTCATAACATCATAACAAACTACGGTGTAATTATGTAATGTATGAACAACTTAGATCACAAGTTCCTCAACAGTGAAATTTTTAAGATATACAAAAATATGTATAAAAAACAACAATCAAAAATAAATATAGTGCAAGCTCAGATTTAAAATATTCTTTTGGCCTGTGGGATGAAACTGTCCCTTAGTCTGGTGGTTTTAGTCCTGATGCTGCGGTACCGCCTGCCAGACAGCAGCAGACAGAACAGTTTGTTGCTGGGGTGATGGGGGTCTTTGATACTCCTGTGGCCTTTTTTGACTCTTATAGACTGTACTGCTATTAATATTCCAATAAGATAAAATACCATGTGTCTTAGTACTAGTCTGCTTTCGTTTTTGTTGTGTGCAGACTTTATTGTTGGGTATATCTTACAAAGCCAACCAGCGCCCCTGTAGCAAACGCCTTTCAGCCATTATCAGGTATCTGTTATGAGGAATTGACAGCAGTATTAAAATGGGTTTCTGAGAATGATTCCGTTAACAAATACATATTAACATCAGATGTTCAACAGAGCAAGGAAATTGTTGTCTCCTTCATTACAAAACAATTGGCTTGCACAACACCATCTTACCTAGTTTTTTTAAGTGTGCAAATGAAAAAATGTAATTGCAATGTCATTTTCTGTAAAGGTCTTGAAAGAAGTGGAAAGAAACTCTATTTTGCATCTGAAAAAAGCAAGTTAATGAACATGATCCTAATTCTGTGACATGGCATTATTAACAGGTGAACATTTAAGGAAACTCAAAAAGGGTGTTGTCATGATCATAACTTGCTTACTCACGACCATATTATGCTTTGTGGAGATCTTGCATAAATTAAAGCTAAGGGGATTTCCAACCTCAGATTAAATAGCATTTATTTCCTGTTGAAACCTGATGTAACCAGTTCTCAGGAACTCTATTCAGAACCACATACTATGTGAAACAACAGGAGAGGGGTGAACACTTTTTAAATGTGCTTTTGACACATTTGAAGTCCCTTCTTTTATGCTACTCCGTTGCACGAGCACAATTACGCAATTTCATTATTCTTGGTTCCTTTGAACCGTTGTAAAAAAGGAATTGGCATTGATAAAGACCAATACATGCTACAATTCCTTTTTTATAACCTTAGTCATTCTCCTCCTCCTTTCTACCCAACTGACTAATGGCGCATTTCCACTACACGGCCTCGCTCGGCCTCGCTCGGTATGGCTAGGCCTCGTTTGGCCTTGTTAGGACTGGCTCACTTTATGGCGCATTTCCATTACAGTTTAGGAATCTTCAATGAGCACCCCAGAAAAACAACATCATGTTGTGTCTCGCCAGATTTGTTAGTATTATTTCTCTGTTTAGTTCATATTGTCAAGTCCGCGTCTGCCAACCCTTTTTTGTTGTCTGACATTTCCTGTTTTACTTTGTGAGTTTCTTCTCTCATTTCAGGTAGTTTGACTCCTACCTGGTCAGGTGTGCTAATTGACCTGATTACCTGCCCCGCCCTTATTGTTTGCACCTGTGGAGTCCCTTGTGTGTGTATTTATTCCCTGTTTTCTCTGTGCCAAGTGCCAGATCGTTTTGATTCTTGTGTTGCCTGTCAGCCAGTTGTGTTCTGTGCTACGGTGAATTTAGGTTAGCTTTTTGAAAAGTCATTTGAGTGTTTTTGTATTATCTTGTAAATCACCACAAGTAAATCCTTTTTTGGAATCATCTTTTGTCTGGAGTCGTGCATTTGGGTCCTATCATTTTTGTGTGTGCCCCAGTCGTAACAAGGCTATCAAGTAAGGCGCCGTGCTGGTGGCTGCCTGTTGCATGCAGCTCCCGGTGTTTTATTGTTCTTTGTCTTTTTGTTTACTTTTATTCTCTTAGTTGTACTTTTTTCTTTGGATATTTATTTTGTTTTGCAGCGAACTATGGCCACGTTTTACTTCGAACGTTTTCTGGTCATTCTTCTGCTACTTTTTTCACTTTTTGTGTCGGAGAGCCATGCTCAGAGGAGTGATGGCATTGTTTACACGCGTGAGCAGCTGATTGCGCTGTGCCGACCCGTGCTGCTGCCCGGAGCCAGGCATGACATCCCGGAGGAGCTTCGGAGGCTCAAGCGGGGCTGCAGAGCTGGGGCCAAGCTGAGGATGAAGAAGAAGATGAGGTACAAACCCTGTGTACCGGCCATCATAATGGGGAACGTGAGGTCTTTGGGGAATAAGATGGACGAGCTCCGCGTGCTGACGAAGACGCAGTGGGAATACCGTGAGTGTAGCATCATGTGTTTTACCGAGACTTGGTTGCACTCGCTCATCCCGGATAATAACACGGCTCTCCCCCGCTTCACGAGTGTTCGGGCGGACAGGGACGTTATTCTGAGCGGTAAAAAGAAAGGAGGAGGGATTGCACTGTATGTGAACGAACGATGGTGTAATCCTGGACATGTTACTGTGAAGGAGCGTTTCTGTAGCCCGGACATTGAACTGCTAGCTGTGGGATTACGTCCATTTTATCTACCTAGAGAACTTTATTCTGTCATCGTAGTTGCTGTCTATATTCCACCGAACGCGGACGCGGAGGTGGCTGGTGACGTCATTCACTCTTCTGTGGCCAAACTCCAAACTCTTCACCCAAATGCATTCATAACAATAACTGGGGATTTTAACCGTGCAAAACTGGACAAATCTCTGCCTACATTCACTCAGTATGTGAAATGCCCCACCAGGGGAAATAATACTCTGGATCTTCTATATGCTAATACCAAGAATGCATATTGTGCCACTGCCCTCCCCCCCCTGGGCAGATCTGACCACAACCTCGTCTTTTTGGCTCCTAAATATGTCCCTCTGGTGCAGAGGCAGCCTGTATCCACCAGGACTGTGAGGAAATGGACTCCAGGGGCTAATGAGGCTCTACAGGACTGCTTCGAGACCACTGACTGGGACGTGCTTTGTGTGCCACATGGAGAGGACATCAATAATATGACTGACTGCATCACAGAATACATCAACTTCTGTGAACAAACAATATTACCGGCTAAAACTGTCAACTGTTTCCCCAATAATAAACCCTGGATTACTAGTGACCTGAAAACTCTTTTAAATAAGAAAAAGGAAGCTTATAAGTCTGGGGACAAATCAATGCTGAAGAGTGTCCAGCATCAACTGAGAGACAATTTGAGGAGGGGCAGAGATTCGTACAGGAAGAAGCTGGAGACTAAGCTCCAGCTGAACAATAGCAGGGATGTCTGGGCTGGGATGAAGGCTATCACTGGCTTCAAAGGGAGAGACAGACTGACTGTGGGCACCCTGGAGAGGGCCAACGAGCTGAACACCTTCTTCAATAGGTTTAGCTCTCCGCCCGCTGCTGTCTCCTCCACTTCCTCTTCTCACCTCACCTCCTCCTCTCAGCCTGGCGTCAACATCCCCCCTCTGCTCACCACCTACACTTCACACCTCTCCTCCACCACCCAGCCTGGCTTCTGCACCCCCCCTCTGCTCACATTGCCGCTGACCCCCCCCCCCCCCCTCTGCTCATCTTGCCTCAGACCCCCCCCCCCTCTATCCCCCCTTCCATCAAGCCCCCCCCCCCCGCTTCACTGTGAGCACAGGACAGGTCCAGAGTCAGATGGAAAAACTCCACCAAGGCAAGGCTGCTGGCCCTGATGGTATCAGCCCCAGGGTCCTGAGGACCTGTGCACGCCAGCTGGCTCCTGTTCTCCAGTATATATTCAACCTGAGCCTGCACTTGGAGACCATCCCGGTGCTGTGGAAGACATCATGCGTTGTTCCGGTCCCTAAAAAGACAACTCCTTCTGGGCTCAATGACTATCGCCCTGTAGCACTCACATCTCATGTGATGAAGGTGCTTGAGAGACTGGTCTTGGCCCATCTCAGACCGCAGGTGAGATCATTCCTTGACCCTCTGCAATTTGCCTACCAGCCTCACCTGGGGGTGGACGATGCCATTATTTACCTGCTGCAGCGTGCTCACTCATACCTGAATGGATCGGGTTGCACTGTGAGAATCACCTTTTTTGATTTCTCCAGTGCATTCAACACGATCCAGCCTCGGCTACTGAGTGACAAGCTGCAGGCTATGAGGGTAAACTCGTCCACCATCTCCTGGATTACCAACTACCTCACGGACAGACCACAGTACGTCCGGCTGGGCAGTGTGCTGTCTGATGTGGTGGTTGGTAGTATTGGAGCCCCACAGGGGACTGTGCTGTCTCCTTTCCTGTTCACCTTATACACCTCTGACTTTCTATACAACTCAGAGTCATGCCACCTGCAGAAGTTTTCGGATGACTCTGCAGTGGTAGGGTGTATAAGGGATGGACGGGAGGAGGAGTACAGAGCGCTGGTGGGTGATTTTGTTGAGTGGACTGGAAGAAATCATCTGCTTTTGAATGTGGCCAAGACCAGAGAGATGGTCATTGATTTCAGGAGGAAGAGGACATCTCCTCCTCTGCCCCTGTGCATTCTGGGAGAGGATGTGGCAGTTGTGGAGGTCTACAAGTACCTGGGAGTGCACTTAGACAATGGGCTGAACTGGAGGATCAACACTGACGCTGTGTACAAGAAGGGGATGAGCAGACTCTATTTTCTGAGGAAGCTGAGATCCTTCAACGTATGCAGTAAGATGCTGGAGATCTTCTATCAGTCTGTTGTGGCTAGTGCACTCTTCTTTGCTGCGGTCTGCTGGGGGGGCAGCATCAGAGCCGGTGACACCTGCAGGATCAATAAACTGATCAGGAAAGCTGGGTCAGTCATCGGCATCAAGCTGGAACCCTTTGAAGCTGTGGTGGAGAGGAGGACACTGAACAGGCTGTTGTCCATCATGGATAACCCCACCCATCCTCTCCACCTGCAGCTGGACAGTCAACGGAGCTCCTTCTCCAACAGACTGCTGCAGCTCCCCTGCCACAAGGACCGATACTGGAAAACATTCCTGCCCACTGCAATAACACTGTACAACAAATCACCTCTGGCTGGAAGAGAACTCTCTGCTCCATAGTTTCTCTAGAAATAAAACCACCTTGTACATTTTACTCACACATAATCTGTTTCATATTTAATACTCCATAATTCCATATATTTTGAATATATATATATTTGTATATTTGTATATATATATATATATATATATATATATATATATATATATATAATATCTGTATGTATATTTTCTATTTTGTATTTTGACATGTATATTTTATATTTTATTTTATATTTTATTTTATTTTATTTCTATTCTTGTATATTTTGTTTTATTGTAAAATGCCTTTTATGCTGCTGTAACAAAAACAATTTCCCAATTTGGGATCAATAAAGTACGATCTATCTATCTATCTATCTATTACGATCTGGCCAACAAATGGACTCAGCCGACTTTCAAACTCTGAGAGCAGCGCTCTGCTCTCAGGCTCAACGCCTGCGGCAGCAGGAGGAGGACATGACGGGCATAAACCAGGGAGTGAAGGCCCTGACTGACAGCCAGAGTGAGTTTCGTGGTACGGTTACGACGCAGATCAATCGTCTGGCTGAACAGTTCCATAATATACTCACTCGTTTGGATAGTGTGCCCGCCGCTCCTTCCGACGTGGCTGCCCCAGCCCCAGAGACTACAGCTGATTTTCCCGTGCCAACTTCCATGATTCGTCTTACTCCTCCTGCGAAGTTCTCAGGCGAGTCTAGTAATTGCAGTCCTTTCCTAACTCAGTGTGACCTGCATTTTACCTGCCTGCCTGCTGCTTTCCCCAGCGATTCAGCCAAGGTGGCGTTCATTGTGTCCCACCTCACGGGAAGAGCGGAAGCCTGGGCTACGGCAGAGTGGGCACGGAACTCTACGGTGTGTAAATCATTACAACTGTTCATTCAGACTATAAAAAAAATCTTTGACCGAACCACACCGGGGAGAGAAGCTGCCAGAGCCCTGACACAGATCTCCCAGCAGAATCAGAGTTTGTCTGATTACGCCATTGATTTTCGCACTTTGGCCACGGACAGTGGATGGAATGAAGACGCACTATATGATGTGTTTCTCAGCGGACTCAGTGACTGTGTGCGGGATCTTCTTGTTCCACTTGATCTTCCGCCGGATTTGGACAGTATGATCGCCTTGGCTATACGCACAGACACTCGGCTGCAAGAGCGACGGAGGGAGAAAGCCAGGAAAGCGTCACCTCCGCTAGCTAAACGAGGAAGCTCACCTCTTGCACGATCTCCACGACGGCCCGGATTTCGTACCCACTATCCCTCCTCTACCGTGAAACCTGCTTCGTGGACCACAGAAGAGGAACCCATGCAGCTCGGAAGGGCCAGGCTGTCTCCCGAGGAAAAGCAGCGGCGTCTCCGGGACCGTTTATGTTTCTACTGTGGGAAGCAGGGACATTTCCTGGGAGCCTGCCCGTTAAAAGACGGGGCTCACCAGTAAGACGGAGGGTGCTGGTCAGCCGACTGACAACCGCAGATTTTCCTTCACGTTCCATGACCCAAGTAGAGGTTAGTAATAATGAGCACAGCATATGTTTGAAAGTACTTGTAGATTCAGGGGCTGACGCTAATTTAATGGACTGGGGGTTAGCTAAACGTTTGAAAATTGCCTCCGTGCCTTTGACTCAGACACTTGAGGCTAGCGCTCTTGACGGTACTCTCATGTGCAAAGTGACTCATAGAACCATGCCTCTTAAAGTAACTATTGATCATGAACACACAGAGCATATGACTTTTCATCTGTTTGATTCTGCACAACATGCAGTAATTCTGGGCTATCCCTGGTTGTGTAGACATAACCCTCACATTGATTGGCGGACTGGTAAAGTTTTGGGGTGGGGAAGCGACTGTTCTCATTCGTGTTTCAGGAAAAAAACTGCTGAAACTGTTAGAGAGCCCATTATAGACACTGACATGGAAGATGAAAGTAACCAAGACTCAGACTTCCCTGACCTTTCGAACGTGCCCAGCTGCTACCGAGATCTCAAGGAGGTGTTCAATAAGACTAAAGCGACATCCCTTCCTCCTCATCGCACCTATGACTGCGCCATCGATCTCCTGCCTGGGTCCCCCTTGCCCAAGGGAAGACTGTACTCTCTCTCTGCTCCAGAGAGAGAGTCTATGAGGGAGTACATAGACGGCTCTCTCAAAACGGGCCTCATCCGTCCCTCGTCATCTCCCGCCAGAGCTGGTTTTTTCTTCGTCGAGAAGAAGGATGGATCCCTGAGACCCTGCATCGACTACAGCCCCCTAAACGACATAACCATCAAAAACAGGTACCCCCTCCCGCTTATGGCCTCAGCGTTTGAACTTTTGAAAGGTGCTAGAGTTTTTTCAAAACTAGACCTGCGTAACGCTTACCACTTGGTAAGGATACGGGAGGGGGACGAGTGGAAGACTGGTTTTAACACTCCAAGCGGACATTATGAATATTTGGTAATGCCTTTTGGTCTATCAAACGCACCTGCAGTTTTTCAGGCTCTCATAAATGATGTGTTGAGGGAGTTTTTTAATCATTTTGTTTTTGTCTATCTTGATGATATTTAGATTTTTTCCCGTGATGAGGATTCACACGTTCCTCATGTTCGCCAAGTATTAAGAAAGTTGTTGGACAATCAACTTTATGTAAAGGCTGAAAAATGTGAGTTCCACATCAGTTCCACTTCATTTCTGGGTTTCATCCTGGGTCCTGACCAGATAATGATGGATCCTGCTAAAGTGAGTGCTGTGGCTGATTGGCCCACACCCTCTTCCAGGAAGAAAGTCCAACAGTTCCTTGGATTTGCAAACTTCTACAGGAAGTTTGTTAGGAATTTTAGTTCTATTGCCGCAGTATTTGGAGTACATACGCAAGGCTAAGAGGTTAAACTCCAGACAGGCACGATGGACCTTATTTTTCAATAGGTTTAACTTCACTCTCTCCTACCGTCCTGGCTCACAGAACACCAAACCTGACGCGTTATCCAGGCTTTTTGACCCAGAGGCCCTTTCCAAGGAGACCGAATCCATTCTACCACCCACTCGGGTAATAGGAGGGGTGACATGGCCAATTGAGGCTAAGGTAAATCGAGCATTAGAGGGAAAAACTGTACCCAGCGAAGGTCCTCCTAACTGTCTCTTTGTTCCTCCATCTGTCCGCTCTGACGTGATTCACTGGGCTCACACGTCTGTACTAACATGTCATCCAGGTATTAAAAGAACTATGTACATGATAAAACAAAGGTTTTGGTGGCCTAAAATGGAGAAGGAGGTAACTGAGTATGTGGCAGCCTGCACTACCTGTGCTCGGAATAAGACCTCTACCCAGTCTCCTATGGGTCTACTGCAACCTTTGTCCATTCCAAGCCGCCCATGGTCTGACATCTCGCTGGATTTTGTCACTGGACTGACGCCCTCTGCAGGTAACACCAACATCTGCACTGTTGTTGACAGATTTACCAAGATGACTCACTTTATCCCCATGCCTAAATTGCCCTCTGCTAAAGAGACAGCAGAAGCTCTCTTATCTCATGTTTTCAAGTTATTAACCCGGTGGCTGTTCGCCTGCGCCTGCCCAGGTCCCTGAGAGTTCATCCTACCTTTCATGTTGCTAAAGTCAAACCGGTTCGTGAGAGTCGTTTGGTTCCTCCATCCAAGCCCCCTCCTCCCCCCCGGATGTTAGACGGCGGTCTGATCTACGACGTCAAGAAACTGGTAGCAGTCAGGAAGAGAGGACGTGGCCGACAGTTCCTGGTAGACTGGAAAGGATATGGTCCAGAACATCGGTCGTGGGTACCAGCAAGCTTCGTTGTGGATCAGAGCCTGATAAATGACTTTTTCAGGCTAAATCCACAGGACTCTGGGCCGTCCGGAGTCGGCCGTAGAGGGGGGGGGTACTGTTGTGTCTCGCCAGATTTGTTAGTATTATTTCTCTGTTTAGTTCATATTGTCTAGTCCGCGTCTGCCAACCCTTTTTTGTTGTCTGTCATTTCCTGTTTTACTTTGTGAGTTTCTTCTCTCATTTCAGGTAGTTTGACTCCTACCTGGTCAGGTGTGCTAATTGACCTGATTACCTGCCCCACCCTTATTGTTTGCACATGTGGGGTCCCTTGTGTGTGTATTTATTCCCTGTTTTCTCTGTGCCAAGTGCCAGATCGTTTTGATTCTTGTGTTGCCTGTCAGCCAGTTGTGTTCTGTGCTACGGTGAATTTAGGTTAGCTTTTTGAAAAGTCATTTGAGCGTTTTTGTATTATCTTGTAAATCACCACAAGTAAATCCTTTTTTGGAATCATCTTTTGTCTGGAGTCGTGCATTTGGGTCCTATCATTTTTGTGTGTGCCCCAGTCGTAACACATCAGCCGTTAGCTGTTAGCATTCAAGCTCACAGCTCCTCATATCTGTTCAGAAACTAGACAAAAGTTAAACAAGTACAAACCACAGACTGTCTGTGTCATGGCGAATACAGTCGCTGGTTTATTTATGTTTGTATAGGCCGTTGTGAGTGTGGACGGTCGGAGCATATACTGCGTTAGCTTAGCCGATCTCCATTTAGAAAACACACATTTTAAAAGGTTTTTCGCCTGCCGTCTTGTCTGCAGACTTGTCAAAGCATTAATTCATGGTTTTTACTAACCGGTATCAGTATGTTGTTACTTCGGCATCATTTTGAAATGTGTATTACAATTAAATCACGGTCAAATATGTTCATCTTGTTGTAGTTATAGCCCCCTTGCCAGCGATTCTCTCTCTAGTTTAGCATACTCAGCCCGACTCAGCCCTGTTTGTTGGCCCGGAAAGAACCTCGATTTTATGGGGCCAGAAAAACTGTGAAATAGTACCCGCTAGCCGGTACTACGCCAAGTGGAAACGCAACCAAAAAACGGGCCCCGCACGGCTCGGCACGCTTAAAGCGAGCTCCGCGCTGTAGTGGAAATGCGCCATAAGTAACTAGCACTCTTACAACAGGATATTTTCTACCAGAGAGGGTGCTTAATCTACTCCTGGGCCTCGTATAACAGTTGAGGGTGAGATACTAGAGCAACCCCTACTAGTGTACTTAGTGTGGGCTGATGTGAACTGGTTCCCCTGTGGGAGCTACGTTACTCTGCAGGCCAGTTCATGGATGGTGCCACGACTAAATATCTAGGCCTAATAAGGGTATCGGTATTCACCTTGGTGGAAGGACAAAGCGACAAAGGCTTTTGTGACTCACTTACTTTTCCTTCCTGTGCTTACCATGTGTATTTGCTGAAACTGTTCCTTACATCAAATCAGAAGACTTGTCTCAGCTTCACTTGCTTCCTTCTGTTCCTGGAAGCAAAGCCAGTTCACCATAGTTTGGAGCTTTTGAAGTGCCAACCATGGTACAGATAGGGAATGGATGGTGAAGCAGGGTCAGCAGAACCATTCAGATAGAATGGGTCGGATTACTTGTGTTTTTTGGAAGGGGCCTGCCCTCCAATCAGGATTCACAGTGCTTCATTCTGTACCTTAACCTACTGCTATCAATGCACTTTGAATACAGATGATTTTGTTTGTCTAATTTAAGACCATACATTTATTGTAGCGAATATGGTCTTCTAGTCTAAGTGAGTCTGGTTATGAATGAAAGGCAGTCATTGATGTACAGTATGGAGGGGTAAGGTTATGTAAAGTCTTGTCAATCATTAAAAGCACTTTCAAATCAATTCTGTAAGACACCGGTAACCAGTACAGTGATGCCAGCAGAGGGGAAATGTGATCTCTGTTTTGTTTATTATATCCTGACTGCAGCATACGGAATACATTACAATTATTTAAAATATATTTTAAGGGGGACAAATAAAAAGAGAATTGCAATAATCCAAGCCACTACAAATCAAAGCATGTAAAACCATTTCAGCAGCATTCTGAGTGGCAACTGGTCTAATCCTGGCAATGTTTCTCAGTTGAAAAAATGTGTTTTTTTGTAACCTTGTTAAAATGGATAACAAATTAAGATCACAGTCTAAAATGACCCCCAGATTTGTCTGAAGGGGGGTTTGACTGAACAGTATTTGAACTGCAGCCACCAGCGCTTCATTCTTTACCTTAACCTACTGCTACCGAGGCACTGTGAATACAGAATGTGTTTTCCGTCTAACTTAAGACCATAAGTTAATGTAGCGAATATTGTCTCACTTCAATCTTACATTTTCACAGAGAACTCTGGGCCAGTAAACAACCTGCCGAGACTCAAGGAGGACACTAATCGGCAACTGGCCAATATATGGTCCAGACGTTATCCTGCCCTCTTAAAGGCCAGTATCACATGATCAGGATGACCTCAGAGGACACAACAGCACAATTCAAAACTATTGCAAGCTTGTTTTGACATGCATAGTTTGATGCAGGAACTATAGCTGCTGGGTAATCAGGTTTCTGTCTTCTGCAAGACAAACTTCCTTGTATTCAAGGAAGGATTCTGCAGGTTTGATATCCACATTCTTGGCAGTCTCACACGCTAAAGGAACTTTATCAAGCCAGAGGCATGTGCAATAAAAGCCATCTCTGAGTTCCCATCACATTGCTGACATTCTTTTAAACAAATCGTTCACATGGTCTGCATCAACCGTGCAATGATTGTATTTGACTTACTTGTGTGTGGAGCTGTTGCAGTTTGCCTGTTTTTTATTAAAGTGCATTACACTTGATCTTTCTTTCCGAAGTTGTGCAAAAACAGACACTTAGAATCTGAAGCCACTTCCCTAGGTTCTGGTTTCTGAGTGTCTGTTTGTCTGTGTCCATCATCTCTCGCAAAATGTCTCCCTCGCTGCAATGAGTCACAATGTAACTCTCCACTTCACCAGCAGGTGAACTAGGATGGGTTAAATGCAGAGGCCAAATTTCACTGTGTGTGCTGTGTGCTCTGCATGTATGACCATTAAAAGAGGGTTTCATCCCTCCCAATTCTATTCTATTCTATTCTATCAGGGGGTCCCAATGCAGAGACACTGTTTCAAACCTGATGGTCTGCACAGGAGGCCTTTGTGGGAGCAATATAAAGGTTTCACTAAAACTGAAAATTACTTTCTGAATTTTAAAGTCAGACTGACAATTAAAATACAGTAGTTCTTGGTTGAAGAACAATTCAAATATAATCATGTTATGCACCTGATTTGTCTAAAAGTAATAACATACTACTTTATACAATACATTGACAGCATACTTTATCTTAAAGGTTGTTGGGGATCTACGCTTCACTTTTAGTGTCCAAAGTAATGACAATAGGGTCAACGGGTTTTAACAGGAACAAATAAGATGGACCACATAACTCCTGTTTTAGCAGCTTTGCACTGGATCCCAGTTAAGTCCAGGATTGATTTTAAAATACTTTGACTTACATACAAAGCGCTCAATGGTCAGGCACCATCCTACAGGATCTTTTAATCCCCTAAGGCCCCTCTAGGGCATTAAGATCTCAGAGTGCAGGTCTGTTGGTGGTTCCCAGAGTCCACAAAATAAGATCAGGTGCTAGAGCTTTCGGCTACCAAGCTCTGTTCCTCTGGAACCAACTTCCAGTGTTGATTAGGGATGCAGACAGTGTCCACACATTTAAGAGGATGCTGAAGACTTTCCTCTTTGGTACAGCGTACAGTTTTGATTGGTTTTAAACTCCCTTTTAAACATCCTCATGGACCCTTCATTTTATGGAATTTTGATTATTGTATTCTAACTCTATTCGTGTCATTGTGTTATGTAGCCATTCATTGGTATTTTCACATTTATCTTGTAATTTTACTCTATTCTCCGATATGTTTGTTGTTTTTATAATGTCATTCGTGTTTGTTGATTTGTGAAGCCCTCTGAGACAAATGTGATTTGTGATATTGGGCTATATAAATACATTTGAATTGAATTGACTCTTATATAATGTACTGCTATTCATATTGCAATAAGATAAAATACCATGTGTCTTAGTACTAGTCTGCTTTCGTTTTTGTTGTGTGCAGACTTTATTGTTGGGTATATCTTACAAAGCCAACCAGCGCCCCTGTAGCAAACGCCTTTCACCCATTATCAGGTATCTGTTATGAGGAACTGACAGCAGTATTAAAATGGGTTTCTGAGAATGATTCCATTAACAAATACATATTCACATCAGATGTTCAACAGAGCAAGGAAATTGTTGTCTCCTTCATTACAAAACAATTGGCTTGCACAACACCATCTTACCTAGTTTTTTTTAATGTGCAAATGAAAAAATGTAATTGCAATGTCATTTTCTGTAAAGGTCTTGAAAGAAGTGGAAAGAAACTCTATTTTGCGTCTGAAAAAAGCAAGTTAATGAACATGATCCTAATTCTGTGACATGGCATTATTAACAGGTGAACATTTAAGGAAACTAAAAAGGGTGTTGTCATGAGCATATTATGCTTTGAGGAGATCTTGCATAAATTAAAGCTAAGGGGATTTCCAACCTTAGATTAAATAGCATTTATTTCCTGTTGAAACCTGATGTAACCAGTTCTCAGGAACTTTATTCAGAACCACATACTATGTGAAACAACAGGAGAGGGGTGAACACTTTTTAAATGTGCTTTTGACACATTTGAAGTCCCTTCTTTTATGCTACTCCGTTGCACGAGCACAATTACGCAATTTCATTATTCTTGGTTCCTTTGAACCGTTGTAAAAAAGGAATTGGCATCGAAGTAGTATTACCAATCCCCTTTCAATCACATTAGTATGCATAAAAAAGTGACAGGTCACATCTTTTAAGTCCCGCCCCTAATTATGCTAATGAGCCCCCTTTGATATGCTAATGACCCCCTTTGTTCGAGGTGTTATCGCGTACAGGTGTTACATCCTCCCAGGTAGCCCCCACCCCTCTCAGCCCACCCCCCTCCCCCTCACATACAGGTGTCACATCCGCCCTGTCGCCCCCACCCCTCTCAGCCCCCACCCCTCTCAGCCCCCACCTCTCTCAGCCCCCACCCCTCTCAGCCCCCACCCCTCTCAACCCACCCCCCCTCCTCCTCCCCCCTCCTGTCCGGTCAGCTGGTCCGTTACAGTTTAAATCTTACGGACAAAATTTGAAAAGTGCCGGTCAAAGGTCTTCTATGTTATTTATTGAGCTTTTGAAACAAATTGATATGATTCGATTAACTATTCAAACGTGTACAGTAATTTACAATAACACGGGAATAATAAACGGAGCGCTCTCCCCCTCTCCTGACATACGCCAGTATCATGCAGCTCGCGGATCCGATAACGAGTGACCCGACAGTAAAACTAAACATATCTATAAATAGTGTAGGTAGTTTGAGAGGTAATTAAAATAGCTACGTGTGATATCTGAAGAGTGTGTTTTGTTCCGCTCACCGCATGCAGAGATGCATGTCGGCTCGTCAGCAGCACCGGGTCTCTCCTGTCAGATTAGACTTTACTAGCGTTTATACCCATATCGATCAGATCTAGCTAGTTCTAGCTAATGATATGACTACCTGCTTATTAAAAGACACCTAAACAATAAGCGTCACTATGCAACGGGGTGAGGCCACAAAGTATAGTACAGCATTATGCATTTTGTTTACAAGCCCACCGGACCCCCGAGGCATTACCAACAGATCAACGCGCAATCAACCCATACAGGACATCTCTTGCTACACATTATGTGTAGACATTATAATTGACTATTCTTGTCTGTCACATACTCTTTTGTCTGTCACACACTATTCTTGTATGTCACATAAGTGGTGCAACTGATGCGGTATTGCGCTAAAGGGGATATCATTCTGACCGGAGAGATTTAGATTTGCCGGTCTTCAGCATATTTTACCGGCCACAGTCCGGTAATTACCGGCTAACGGGAACTCGGGGGTGGAGACAATGAGGCTTGATTTGGATCTGATCTGGAAAGACTCTGGTAAGTGCTTTTATCATTATAATATCATGTCATTATTTAATGTTGTTTTGTGTGTGTGTGTGTGTACAACGAAGTCTCTTTGAGAGGAAAATTATAATTTAAAGATCTTAATACCCCCTTATTGTTTAATTACTTCACACAACTATTAAAGAATCCCTATATGAAGTTACATGAGGCTACATTTACTGGGGTGCTTCCCTAGATGATGTAAATATCATGTGTGAAATCGGGGGTGACCCCCGTCCCAGATAGAATCATCCCTCTGTCACGCCCCCCTTCAGCAGTTCTGGGGTGACCCCCAACACCGCTGCAGTCTGAGAGCCAGGCATATGCTGTGATGTCAGAAGATAGAGGTGGGGGTGGAGTGAGCTAGGTAAAAAAAAAGAAATCCAGTGCAAACTAGATAAAAGCCAGTCATTTCCACTCACCAAGTCACCTAAACTTTCAAAACGAAAATGGCAAAGAGACGCATCGATATGGGTTTAATCAGCGAGACGCCTGTGACAACTTACCGCCATCCGTCGGGAGCGCCAGTCAAGAAACGGGTGCAGTATCTGTGCCGGGTTCAGACCCTCCGTCTGAGGCTCTTCATGAAAAATGGAGTCTGGATGTGTGAGACTGTCTCCCCCCACACTTGGTAAAATATTCATTCATTTGTAACGAATTGAGTTTTCTTCAAGAATCAAACTCTAATGGAGAGTTTGTGATTTTAACACTGTTTCGATGAAACAATGCAGTTTTGATAACTTGACTTGACTAACATTACTTTTTTAATATTTTTCAACATACTGGGATATTTTGTTTTTTCTCTCCTTTTTTCAATTATATTTTTGAATATACAGACATTCAACGCAATAAGTCCCACCCCAATTAGCAAATCATCCAAAACTAAGGACCCCCACTAAGACGAACAGATTTTCTTTAAGACTGTGACTCTTAAAGGCACTTTGGGATTTTAGTAAAACAATCCAGTTTTCTGGAAATAACTTAAATGATTTTCGTTTTTTCTCCTACAAAGATACTTATAGTTACACTTTAAAGGATGCAAAACTTTATAACTTGGTAAAATATTCATTCATTTGTAATGAATTGAGTTTTCTTCAAGAATCAAACTCTAAATGGAGAGTTTGTGATTTTAACACTGTTTCGATGAGACAATGCAGGTTTGATAACTTGACATGACTAACATTACTTTTTTAAATATATGTTTTTAGATGCTTTACTTTTGATTTCTTTCATGTTATTTTAACACAACATTACTTTTTCATATTTTTCAACATACTGTGATATTTTGTTTTTTCTCTCCATTATATTTTTGAATATACAGTGATTTTTTATCAAAATACAACATGCAACTATTACATTATACAATATTACGACTTTTTGCAATATTTTCAACACAATATACTTTTTTTGTAGGGCTTCAGGATATTTGGCATGTCATGCATAAAACCGGTGTCATCTTTCCTGAAACTGACGTGCTGTCCGTTTTACAAACAAGTTATCTTTCTGCTTCTTCACCCTCTGAACTTTCCTCCCCCGTCCCTCTTACTTCAGCCATCACAACAGCAATCAAGTCAGATCTGTGAAATTAAACACCTCTTCCCAAAGCGTGACTTCCCTATTGAGGGAGGGGGACAGTAGGGCCTAACCCGATTGGCCAAATATACTAACATGCAGAACATATGGTATGTTTGAAAAAAGACTAACCATCTATCCAGTTCAAGCTGTCTTTAAGATGTGACATTGCGCTCTGACTTTTTCCCGTAAAATCGTGACAAAGTATTACTTATTAAATTTGACCTCATTCGTGATCATAATAATCTTATAGATCATCTACCGCTAACCGACTGCTGCGAATGTGTTGAACAAATACCAAAAGCAATGGCAGAGCTTTGCTTCAATATAATGAGAGAAAAAGCACGATATTATGGAATTGCCCAAATTGGCGACAGTACCAGAACATGTATTAAAAGACTGTTGGAGGATCTCTATTCTAGTATCGGTTGTCATTACAGCGAAGGATATGCCAAAACGTGTGACGACATAGACAAAGCTTTTGAAGACAATTATATGGTACCCCGTCCTTACAGCTAAACAAATCCTATGCCAGGTATTCAACAGACCACAAGAAGCACAAGAAGCCCCAGAAAGGATTACATTCAGAGCTAATAATGGTGAAACCGAAGAAGAAGCAAAGCAGATTATAATCGTTGCGGGTGAAAGGATAGAGAATTTGCAAGTGATGTTAATGCACTTATCTGATATAAAAAATGCATTCATTTATTTCCAAGAGACCCCTAAACATCTACTTGGGCAATGTGAATTGAACGATAAACCGATCACTGTAAATGAAACGCGGAGAGAGGCAGCAGTGCAAATCGTTAAGTCTATTACCTTGTATGCACTACGACATTAACTTGGTCAAATGTAATATGTCTTTCTGAAGGTGTGACGAATGGTGTGTTTTTCAATTAAACAACCACAACAAATGAAAATGTGTTTTATTTTTGCTTTCATATATAGTAATAGTATTAACTCCTGGAAAAGAATTATTTGTTTCTTCAGCAAGGCTTCAAAAATCTTGTTAAATAATTCTTTTCCAGCATCCTTTGTAACTTTTTAGGAATCTGACTATCTTTTTGAATTGCATCAGATGTTATAGCCACTTCTAAGATACGTTTTTTTAAATGTTTTTCTCTCATCCTGCTATATTCCCTGGGGATTGATCAGAGCAAAGAAAGGCTGTAAACACTGACACACTGACACACAAAACACTGAAACACTGAAACACAAAAACACTGAAACACTGAAACACTGAAACACAAAACATTGAAAACACTGAAACACTGAAACACTGAAACACTGACACACTGAAAACACTGACACACAAAAACACAGAAACACAGAAACACAAAAACACTGAAACACTGAAACACAAAAACACTGAAACACTGAAACACAAAACACTGAAAACACTGAAACACTGCAACACAAAAACACAGAAACACAGAAACACAAAAACACTGAAACACTGAGGCCCCGGCTCCACGAGGATGAAAACGGGTTGAATCCGCATATTTCTCATGCGTATAGCCCTCTAAGCTCCACGAGGCCGTAAGGGAAACGTAGAAACAGACCCCGCAAACGACAACGGGTCCAAAGGTGGATAGATCTGGGAACGGAGCGCTCTGGGGGGTCCAACGGGGCCGTGGAGTCGCCTATACGGTCATTCGTTTTCATAGCCCCGCCTCTCCCCCGCAGGGTTGCTATCGTGCTCCAGTCGCTACTGACCATGCTACAGTTCTTTGTGCAACATCTACAGGAGCTCCTCCTTGAATTCAGATTATTTATATTTATCTCGATATGGACATAAACGCGAGTGAAGTCTAATCTGACAGGACGGAGACACGCAGCTCCTCCCGCTGTGATGCAGCGGGAGCAAAACACACACTTCAAGTCAGATCATCACCCTTAGCTATTTTAATTACCTCTCAAACTAAACTAGTTGTAAATATGTTCATTTTTACTGTCGGGTCACTCATTACAGGATCAGCTGCTGCATGAGACAGACACTGACGCTGTGAGAAGAGAGGAAAAAGAGACAGGCTCTGTGTATTTGATGATTATATATCATTATATCGTCGTTATTCATTTGTTTTAAAGCTCAATAAATAACAATGAAGACCTTTGACCGGCACTTTTATAATTTTGTCCGGAAGATTTCAACTTTAACACACGCTGACCGGCGAAAAAACTCTGCCCGGTTCTGTCGGCCCCCACCGCGGAGAATACACAGAAGTGCAGCCATGACAACCATTCTTCTTCGCTGCTTTTGTGGAGGAAGTTGCTGCTTTTGTGGAGGAAGTTACAGCGCCACGTACAGGTTCGGCATATGTACTGCAGCTTTTCCAGCGTTTGGATGTAAACGGAGCCGTCTCGTGGAGCTTGACACAATCCGGTGTATATTGCGTGGGGACGGAAGGTTTTTTGCGGTTGCATTTGCGTTACTCCGATGCGTTTTGCCGTATTTGTCCTCGTGGAGCCGGGGCCTCAAACACAAAACACTGAAAACACTGAAACACAAACACACTGAAACACTGAAACACAAAACACTGAAAACACTGAAACACATAAACACTGAAACACTGAAACACTGACACACAAAAACACAAAACACTGAAACACTGAAATACTGAAACACTGAAACACTGACACACTGAAATACTGACACACAAAACACTGACACCCTGAAACACTGACACACAGAACACTATTAAACAGCCCTGCTATATACTATGACCATTCTTTACTTATTTATAATATGGTTCAAATGGAGTAATTTGAGTTGTCTGATGCACTTGATACAATTTTACTTTTTTAAATACTGATGTGTTTATTCAAAACCATTTCAACACACAATGTCATGACTTTTTCAAGATCTTTTTGTCAAACTATACTATGACTTGACTAATGTTACAGAATGTTTCGGAAAATGAAGATTCCAGTACCACTTTAAATGTTTCGTTTATAATCGTTTCCCAATGACCCGGAATAGTACTGCCAGAATGAACGATATCCAAAATGTCTTCTAGTTTACAAACTTCAGCCATTCTGTTTACACAGGGATCACTACTCATTCTGTTTTCAATCGTCATCAACAACACACTTATTAAACAGGTATTGACTGCATTCTGATAAATATATACAGATTGTTTTCCATAGTAGTTACCCCTTTTTTTATTTTACTTTAAAGAAAAGTCAAAGTATTGAAAAAAAAAAAAAAAAAAAAATCCCTGGCTTCAATCAACCGCTGGTTATTAGTCTTCTTCTTCTCCATCCAGCTCGGCATGGATCTTTTCAAGTCTCTCCTTGAGGCGTCTGCAGTTTTTGAGATTGTGCAGAAAAGCCTCCGAAGCGCCTTGGATCCTCCATTCAGCCGTGTAAATGTTTTTATCATTAAGACTCTGGTCAATCACAGTAATGAAGTCGGCGAGCCAAAGTCTTTTCATTAACGCGTTGTAATTGTTTCTGAAGAAATATTCTGGAATGTCATTCAGACAATCGTGTTGCCTCTGGCTGGGGTGACTGACTCGGCATCCATTGCAGATTTCTTCTCTGTACCGATGCAGCACCCTCTCCAGAATATCAACCAACTCCGATTTCACTATGTTCAGAAACAGAGACGTCTTGGCCCCAGGAGTAACATCAGCAGCAGTAGTACTGCAAGATTTGGGTGTCCACAATGGTGGTGACGATAGTAGTCCAGGAGTTTGTTCCTGGCTGCAACTCGCGGGGGGAGACTTGGTTTTTCTCAGATCCCTAGCTAGTTTTCAACGGTCGTCTTAGTGGGGTCCTTCATTTTAGATGATTTGCTGAGTGGGGGTGGACTTATTGCGTTGATTGGGGGGGAGTCATCTATAGAATTGAGAGTTTTTAGAAAAGTTCTTTAAGCTTTGTAGCTTTTTCATCTATCATTTCCAACCAAGCAGCAAGAGGTCAAATTTAAGCATAATTAATAGTTTGTCATGATTTTACGGAAAAAGTCAAAGTATAGTTTGTCAGAAAATATATATATATATATATATATATATATATATGGAAAAGTCATTGTGTACAGTAGTATGTTGAAAAACAAAAACAAAAAAGAAACTCAATTCATTACAAATTAATGAATATTTTACCAAGTTATAAAGTTTTGCATCCATTAAAGTGTAACTATAAGTATCTTTGTAGGAGAAAAAACGAAAATCATTTAAGTTATTTCCAGAAAACTGGATTGTTTTACTAAAATCCCAAAGTGCCTTTAAGAGTCACAGTCTTAAAGAAAATCTGTTCGTCTTAGTGGGGGTCCTTAGTTTTGGATGATTTGCTAATTGGGGTGGGACTTATTGCGTTGAATGTCTGTATATTCAAAAATATAATTGAAAAAAGGAGAGAAAAAACAAAATATCACAGTATGTTGAAAAATATTAAAAAAGTAATGTTAGTCAAGTCAAGTTATCAAAACTGCATTGTTTCATCGAAACAGTGTTAAAATCACAGACTCTCCATTAGAGTTTGATTCTTGAAGAAAACTCAATTCGTTACAAATGAATGAATATTTTACCAAGTGTGAGGGGAGACAGTCTCACACATCCAGACTCCATTTTTCATGAAGAGCCTCAGACGGAGGGTCTGAACCCGGCACAGATACTGCACCCGTTTCTTGACTGGCGCTCCCGACGGATGGCGGTAAGTTGTCACAGGCGTCTCGCTGATTAAACCCATATCGATGCGTCTCTTTGCCATTTTCGTTTTTGAAAGTTTAGGTGACTTGGTGAGTGGAAATGACTGGCTTTTATCTAGTTTGCACTGGATTTCTTTTTTTTTACCTAGCTCACTCCACCCCCACCTCTATCTTCTGACATCACAGCATATGCCTGGCTCTCAGACTGCAGCGGTGTTGGGGGTCACCCCAGAACTGCTGAAGGGGGGCGTGACAGAGGGATGATTCTATCTGGGACGGGGGTCACCCCCGATTTCACACATGATATTTACATCATCTAGGGAAGCACCCCAGTAAATGTAGCCTCATGTAACTTCATATAGGGATTCTTTAATAGTTGTGTGAAGTAATTAAACAATAAGGGGGTATTAAGATCTTTAAATTATAATTTTCCTCTCAAAGAGACTTCGTTGTACACACACACACACACACACAAAACAACATTAAATAATGACATGATATTATAATGATAAAAGCACTTACCAGAGTTTTTCCAGATCAGATCCAAATCAAGCCTCATTGTCTCCACCCCCGAGTTCCCGTTAGCCGGTAATTACCGGACTGTGGCCGGTAAAATATGCTGAAGACCGGCAAATCTAAATCTCTCCGGTCAGAATGATATCCCCTTTAGCGCAATACCGCATCAGTTGCACCACTTATGTGACATACAAGAATAGTGTGTGACAGACAAAAGAGTATGTGACAGACAAGAATAGTCAATTATAATGTCTACACATAATGTGTAGCAAGAGATGTCCTGTATGGGTTGATTGCGCGTTGATCTGTTGGTAATGCCTCGGGGGTCCGGTGGGCTTGTAAACAAAATGCATAATGCTGTACTATACTTTGTGGCCTCACCCCGTTGCATAGTGACGCTTATTGTTTAGGTGTCTTTTAATAAGCAGGTAATCATATCATTAGCTAGAACTAGCTAGATCTGATCGATATGGGTATAAACGCTAGTAAAGTCTAATCTGACAGGAAAGACCCGGTGCTGCTGACGAGCCGACATGCATCTCTGCATGCGGTGAGCGGAACAAAACACACTCTTCAGATATCACACGTAGCTATTTTAATTACCTCTCAAACTACCTAAACTATTTATAGATATGTTTAGTTTTACTGTCGGGTCACTCGTTATCGGATCCGCGAGCTGCATGATACTGGCGTATGTCAGGAGAGGGGGAGAGCGCTCCGTTTATTATTCCCGTGTTATTGTAAATTACTGTACACGTTTGAATAGTTAATTGTCTACTATAATTAGTTGGTTTAATATCGAATCATATCAATTTGTTTCAAAAGCTCAATAAATAACATAGAAGACCTTTGACCGGCACTTTTCAAATTTTGTCCGTAAGATTTAAACTGTAACGGACCTGCTGACCGGACAGGAGGGGGGAGGAGGAGGGGGGGTGGGTTGAGAGGGGTGGGGGCTGAGAGGGGTGGGGGCGACAGGGGCGGATGTGACACCTGTATGTGAGGGGGAGGGGGGTGGGCTGAGAGGGGTGGGGGCTACCTGGGAGGATGTAACACCTGTACGCGATAACACCTCGAACAAAGGGGGTCATTAGCATATCAAAGGGGGCTCATTAGCATAATTAGGGGCGGGACTTAGAAGGTGTGACCTGTCACTTTTTTATGCATACTAATGTGATTGAAAGGGGATTGGTAATACTACTCATCGATAAAGACCAATACATGCTACAATTCTTTTTTTATAACCTTAGTCATTCTCCTCCTCCTTTCTACCCAACTGACTAATGGCGCATTTCCACTACACGGCCTCGCTCGGTATGGCGAGGCCTCGTTAGGCCTTGTTAGGACTGGCTCACTTTATGGCGCATTTCCATTACAGTTTAGGAATCTTCAATGAGCACCCCAGAAAAACAACATCAGCCGTTAGCTGTTAGCATTCAAGCTCACAGCTCCTCATATCTGTTCAGAAACTAGACAAAACTTAAACAAGTACAAACCACAGACTGTCTGTGTCATGGCGAGTACAGTCGCTGGTTTATTTATGTCTGTATAGGCCGTTGTTGTGAGTGTGGACGGTCGGAGCATATACTGCGTTAGCTTAGCCGATCTCCATCTAGAAAACACGCATTTTAAAAGGTTTTTCGCCTGCCGTCTGTCTGCAGACTTGTCAAAGCATTAATTCATGGTTTTTACTAACCGGTGTCAGTATGTTGTTACTTCGGCATCATTTTGAAACGTGTATTACAATTAAATCACGGTCAAATATGTTCATCTTGTTGTAATCATAGCCCCCTTGGCAGCGATTCTCTCTCTAGTTTAGCCTACTCAGCCCGACTCAGCCCTGTTTGTTGGCCCGGAAAGAACCTCGATTTTATGGGGCCAGAAAAACTGTGAAATAGTACCGCCGGTACTACGCTAAGTGGAAACGCAACCAAAAACGGGCCCCGCACGGCTCGGCACGCTTAAAGCGAGCTCCGCGCTGTAGTGGAAATGCGCCATAAGTAACTAGCACTCTTACAACAGGATATTTTCTACCAGAGAGGGTGCTTAATCTACTCCTGGGCCTTGTATAACAGTTGAGGGTGAGATACTAGAGCAACCCCTACTAGTGTACTTAGTGTGGGCTGATGTGAACTGGTTCCCCTGTGGGAGCTACGTTACTCTGCAGGCCAGTTCATGGATGGTGCCACGACTAAATATCTAGGCCTAATAAGGGTATCGGTATTCACCTTGGTGGAAGGACAAAGCGACAAAGGCTTTTGTGACTCACTTACTTTTCCTTCCTGTGCTTACCATGTGTATTTGCTGAAACTGTTCATTACAACAAATCAGTAAATTTGTCTCAGCTTCACTTGCTTCCTTCCATTCCTGGAAGCAAAGCCAGTTCACCATAGTTTGGAGCTTTTGAAGTGCCAACCATGGTACAGATAGGGAATGGATGGTGAAGCAGGGTTAGCAGAACCATTCAGATAGAATGGGTCGGATTACTTGTGTTTTTTGGAAGGGGCCTGCCCTCCAATCAGGATTCACAGTGCTTCATTCTGTACCTTGACCTACTGCTATCAATGCACTTTGAATACAGATTATTTTGTTTGTCTAATTTAACACCATAAATTAATGCAGCGAATATGGTCTTCTAGTCTAAGCGAGTCTGGTTATGAATGAAAGGCAGTCATTGATGTACAGTATCGAGGGGTAAGGTTATGTGAAGTCTTGTCAATCATTAAAAGCACTTTAAAATCAATTCTGTAAGACACCGGTAACCAGTACAGTGATGCCAGCAGAGGGGAAATGTGATCTCTGTTTGTTTGTTATATCCTGACTGCAGCATTCGGAATTAATTGCAATTATTTAAAAGATGTTTTAAGGGGGACAAATAAAAAGAGAATTGCAATAGTCCAAGCCGCTAGAAATCAAAGCATGTAAAACCATGTCAGCAGCATTCTGAGTGGCAACTGCTCTAATCCTGGCAATGTTTCTCAGTTGGAAACATTTCGTTTTTGAAACCTTGTTAAAATGGATTAAAAAATTAAGATCACAGTCTAAAATGACCCCCAGATTTGTCTGAAGGGGGGTTTGACTGAACAGTATTTGAACTGCAGCCACCAGCGCTTCATTCTTTAACTTAACCTACTGCTACCGAGGCACTGTGAATACAGCATTTGTTGTCCGTCTAACTTAAGACCATAAGTTAATGTAGCGAATATTGTCTCACTTCAATCTTACATTTTCACAGAGAACTCTGGGCCAGTAAACAACCTGCCGAGACTCAAGGAGGACACTAATCGGCAACTGGCCAATATATGGTCCAGACGTTATCCTGCCCTCTTAAAGGCCAGTATCACATGATCAGGATGACCTCAGAGGACACAACAGCACAATTCAAAACTATTGCAAGCTTGTTTTGACATGCATAGTTTGATGCAGGAACTATAGCTGCTGGGTAATCAGGTTTCTGTCTTCTGCAAGACAAACTTCCTTGTATTCAAGGAAGGATTCTGCAGGTTTGACATCCACATTCTTGGCAGTCTCACACGCTAAAGGAACTTTATCAAGCCAGAGGCATGTGCAATAAAAGCCATCTCTGAGTTCCCATCACATTGCTGACATTCTTTTAAACAAATCGTTCACATGGTCTGCATCAACCGTGCAATGATTGTATTTGACTTACTTGTGTGTGGAGCTGTTGCAGTTTGCCTGTTTTTTATTAAAGTGCATTACACTTGATCTTTCTTTCCGAAGTTGTGCAAAAACAGACACTTAGAATCTGAAGCCACTTCCCTAGGTTCTGGTTTCTGAGTGTCTGTTTGTCTGTGTCCATCATCTCTCGCACAATGTCTCCCTCGCTGCAATGAGTCACAATGTAACTCTCCACTTCACCAGCAGGTGAACTAGGATGGGTTAAATGCAGAGGCCAAATTTCACTGTGTGTGCTGTGTGCTCTGCATGTATGACCATTAAAAGAGGGTTTCATCCCTCCCAATTCTATTCTATTCTATTCTATCAGGGGGTCCCAATGCAGAGACACTGTTTCAAACCTGATGGTCTGCACAGGAGGCCTTTGTGGGAGCAATATAAAGGTTTCACTAAAACTGAAAATTACTTTTCTGAATTTTAAAGTCAGACTGACAATTAAAATACAGTAGTTCTTGGTTGAAGAACAATTCAAATATAATCATGTTATGCACCTGATTTGTCTAAAAGTAATAACATACTACTTTATACAATACATTGACAGCATACTTTATCTTAAAGGTTGTTGGGGATCTACGCTTCACTTTTAGTGTCCAAAGTAATGACAATAGGGTCAACGGGTTTTAACAGGAACAAATAAGATGGACCACATAACTCCTGTTTTAGCAGCTTTGCACTGGATCCCAGTTAAGTCCAGGATTGATTTTAAAATACTTTGACTTACATACAAAGCGCTCAATGGTCAGGCACCATCCTACAGGATCTTTTAATCCCCTAAGGCCCCTCTAGGGCATTAAGATCTCAGAGTGCAGGTCTGTTGGTGGTTCCCAGAGTCCACAAAATAAGATCAGGTGCTAGAGCTTTCGGCTACCAAGCTCTGTTCCTCTGGAACCAACTTCCAGTGTTGATTAGGGATGCAGACAGTGTCCACACATTTAAGAGGATGCTGAAGACTTTCCTCTTTGGTACAGCGTACAGTTTTGATTGGTTTTAAACTCCCTTTTAAACATCCTCATGGACCCTTCATTTTATGGAATTTTGATTATTGTATTCTAACTATTCGTGTCATTGTGTTATGTAGCCATTCATTGGTATTTTCACATTTATCTTGTAATTTTACTCTATTCTCCGATATGTTTGTTGTTTTTATAATGTCATTCGTGTTTGTTGATTTGTGAAGCCCTCTGAGACAAATGTGATTTGTGATATTGGGCTATATAAATACATTTGAATTGAATTGACTCTTATATAATGTACTGCTATTCATATTGCAATAAGATAAAATACCATGTGTCTTAGTACTAGTCTGCTTTCGTTTTTGTTGTGTGCAGACTTTATTGTTGGGTATATCTTACAAAGCCAACCAGCGCCCCTGTAGCAAACGCCTTTCACCCATTATCAGGTATCTGTTATGAGGAACTGACAGCAGTATTAAAATGGGTTTCTGAGAATGATTCCATTAACAAATACATATTCACATCAGATGTTCAACAGAGCAAGAAAATTGTTGTCTCCTTCATTACAAAACAATTGGCTTGCACAACACCATCTTACCTAGTTTTTTTAATGTGCAAATGAAAAAATGTAATTGCAATGTCATTTTCTGTAAAGGTCTTGAAAGAAGTGGAAAGAAACTCTATTTTGCGTCTGAAAAAAGCAAGTTAATGAACATGATCCTAATTCTGTGACATGGCATTATTAACAGGTGAACATTTAAGGAAACTAAAAAGGGTGTTGTCATGAGCATATTATGCTTTGAGGAGATCTTGCATAAATTAAAGCTAAGGGGATTTCCAACCTTAGATTAAATAGCATTTATTTCCTGTTGAAACCTGATGTAACCAGTTCTCAGGAACTTTATTCAGAACCACATACTATGTGAAACAACAGGAGAGGGGTGAACACTTTTTAAATGTGCTTTTGACACATTTGAAGTCCCTTCTTTTATGCTACTCCGTTGCACGAGCACAATTACGCAATTTCATTATTCTTGGTTCCTTTGAACCGTTGTAAAAAAGGAATTGGCATCGAAGTAGTATTACCAATCCCCTTTCAATCACATTAGTATGCATAAAAAAGTGACAGGTCACACCTTTTAAGTCCCGCCCCTAATTATACTAATGAGCCCCCTTTGATATGCTAATGACCCCCTTTGTTCGAGGTGTTATCGCGTACAGGTGTTACATCCTCCCAGGTAGCCCCCACCCCTCTCAGCCCACCCCCCTCCCCCTCACATACAGGTGTCACATCCGCCCTGTCGCCCCCACCCCTCTCAGCCCCCACCCCTCTCAGCCCCCACCTCTCTCAGCCCCCACCCCTCTCAGCCCCCACCCCTCTCAACCCACCCCCCCTCCTCCTCCCCCCTCCTGTCCGGTCAGCAGGTCCGTTACAGTTTAAATCTTACGGACAAAATTTGAAAAGTGCCGGTCAAAGGTCTTCTATGTTATTTATTGAGCTTTTGAAATAAATTGATATGATTCGATATTAAACCAACTAATTATAGTAGACAATTAACTATTCAAACGTGTACAGTAATTTACAATAACACGGGAATAATAAACGGAGCGCTCTCCCCCTCTCCTGACATACGCCAGTATCATGCAGCTCGCGGATCCGATAACGAGTGACCCGACAGTAAAACTAAACATATCTATAAATAGTGTAGGTAGTTTGAGAGGTAATTAAAATAGCTACGTGTGATATCTGAAGAGTGTGTTTTGTTCCGCTCACCGCATGCAGAGATGCATGTCGGCTCGTCAGCAGCACCGGGTCTCTCCTGTCAGATTAGACTTTACTAGCGTTTATATCCATATCGATCAGATCTAGCTAGTTCTAGCTAATGATATGACTACCTGCTTATTAAAAGACACCTAAACAATAAGCGTCACTATGCAACGGGGTGAGGCCACAAAGTATAGTACAGCATTATGCATTTTGTTTACAAGCCCACCGGACCCCCGAGGCATTACCAACAGATCAACGCGCAATCAACCCATACAGGACATCTCTTGCTACACATTATGTGTAGACATTATAATTGACTATTCTTGTCTGTCACATACTCTTTTGTCTGTCACACACTATTCTTGTATGTCACATAAGTGGTGCAACTGATGCGGTATTGCGCTAAAGGGGATATCATTCTGACCGGAGAGATTTAGATTTGCCGGTCTTCAGCATATTTTACCGGCCACAGTCCGGTAATTACCGGCTAACGGGAACTCGGGGGTGGAGACAATGAGGCTTGATTTGGATCTGATCTGGAAAAACTCTGGTAAGTGCTTTTATCATTATAATATCATGTCATTATTTAATGTTGTTTTGTGTGTGTGTGTGTGTACAACGAAGTCTCTTTGAGAGGAAAATTATAATTTAAAGATCTTAATACCCCCTTATTGTTTAATTACTTCACACAACTATTAAAGAATCCCTATATGAAGTTACATGAGGCTACATTTACTGGGGTGCTTCCCTAGATGATGTAAATATCATGTGTGAAATCGGGGGTGACCCCCGTCCCAGATAGAATCATCCCTCTGTCACGCCCCCCTTCAGCAGTTCTGGGGTGACCCCCAACACCGCTGCAGTCTGAGAGCCAGGCATATGCTGTGATGTCAGAAGATAGAGGTGGGGGTGGAGTGAGCTAGGTAAAAAAAAAGAAATCCAGTGCAAACTAGATAAAAGCCAGTCATTTCCACTCACCAAGTCACCTAAACTTTCAAAAACGAAAATGGCAGAGACGCATCGATATGGGTTTAATCAGCGAGACGCCTGTGACAACTTACCGCCATCCGTCAGGAGCGCCAGTCAAGAAACGGGTGCAGTATCTGTGCCGGGTTCAGACCCTCCGTCTGAGGCTCTTCATGAAAAATGGAGTCTGGATGTGTGAGACTGTCTTCCCTCACACTTGGTAAAATATTCATTCATTTGTAACGAATTGAGTTTTCTTCAAGAATCAAACTCTAATGGAGAGTTTGTGATTTTAACACTGTTTCGATGAAACAACGCAGTTTTGATAACTTGACTTGACTAACATTACTTTTTTAATATTTTTCAACATACTGTGATATTTTGTTTTTTCTCTCCTTTTTTCCATTATATTTTTGAATATACAGACATTCAACGCAATAAGTCCCACCCCAATTAGCAAATCATCCAAAACTAAGGACCCCCACTAAGACGAACAGATTTTCTTTAAGACTGTGACTCTTAAAGGCACTTTAGGATTTTAGTAAAACAATCCAGTTTTCTGGAAATAACTTAAATGATTTTCGTTTTTTCTCCTACAAAGATACTTATAGTTACACTTTAATTGATGCAAAACTTTATAACTTGGTAAAATATTCATTCATTTGTAATGAATTGAGTTTTCTTCAAGAATCAAACTCTAAATGGAGAGTTTGTGATTTTAACACTGTTTCGATGAGACAATGCAGTTTTGATAACTTGACATGACTAACATTACTTTTTTAATATTTTTCAACATACTGTGATATTTTGTTTTTTCTCTCCTTTTTTCCATTATATTTTTGAATATACAGACATTCAACGCAATAAGTCCCACCCCAATTAGCAAATCATCCAAAACTAAGGACCCCCACTAAGACGAACAGATTTTCTTTAAGACTGTGACTCTTAAAGGCACTTTGGGATTTTAGTAAAACAATCCAGTTTTCTGGAAATAACTTAAATGATTTTCGTTTTTTCTCCTACAAAGATACTTATAGTTACACTTTAAAGGATGCAAAACTTTATAACTTGGTAAAATATTCATTCATTTGTAATGAATTGAGTTTTCTTCAAGAATCAAACTCTAAATGGAGAGTTTGTGATTTTAACACTGTTTCGATGAGACAATGCAGGTTTGATAACTTGACATGACTAACATTACTTTTTTAAATATATGTTTTTAGATGCTTTACTTTTGATTTCTTTCATGTTATTTTAACACAACATTACTTTTTCATATTTTTCAACATACTGTGATATTTTGTTTTTTCTCTCCATTATATTTTTGAATATACAGTGATTTTTTATCAAAATACAACATGCAACTATTACATTATACAATATTACGACTTTTTGCGATATTTTCAACACAATATACTTTTTTTGTAGGGCTTCAGGATATTTGGCATGTCATGCATAAAACCGGTGTCATCTTTCCTGAAACTGACGTGCTATCCGTTTTACAAACAAGTTATCTTTCTGCTTCTTCACCCTCTGAATTTTCCTCCCCCGTCCCTCTTACTTCAGCCATCACAACAGCAATCAAGTCAGATCTGTGAAATTAAACACCTCTTCCCAAAGCGTGACTTCCCCATTGAGGGAGGGGGACAGTAGGGCCTAACCCGATTGGCCAAATATACTAACATGCAGAACATATGGTATGTTTGAAAAAAGACTAACCATCTATCCAGTTCAAGCTGTCTTTAAGATGTGACATTGTGCTCTGACTTTTTCCCGTAAAAACGTGACAAACTATTACTTATTAAATTTGACCTCATTCGTGATCAAAATAATCTTATAGATCATCTACCGCTAACCGACTGCTGCGAATGTGTTGAACAAATACCAAAAGCAATGGCAGAGCTTTGCTTCAATATAATGAGAGAAAAAGCACGATACTATGGAATTGCCCAAATTGGCGACAGTACCAGAACATGTATTAAAAGACTGTTGGAGGATCTCTATTCTAGTATCGGTTGTCATTACAGCGAAGGATATGCCAAAACGTGTGACGACATAGACAAAGCTTTTGAAGACAATTATATGGTACCCCGTCCTTACAGCTAAACAAATCCTATGCCAGGTATTCAACAGACCACAAGAAGCACAAGAAGCCCCAGAAAGGATTACATTCAGAGCTAATAATGGTGAAACCGAAGAAGAAGCAAAGCAGATTATAATCGTTGCGGGTGAAAGGATAGAGAATTTGCAAGTGATGTTAATGCACTTATCTGATATAAAAAATGCATTCATTTATTTCCAAGAGACCCCTAAACATCTACTTGGGCAATGTGAATTGAACGATAAACCGATCACTGTAAATGAAACGCGGAGAGAGGCAGCAGTGCAAATCGTTAAGTCTATTACCTTGTATGCACTACGACATTAACTTGGTCAAATGTAATATGTCTTTCTGAAGGTGTGACGAATGGTGTGTTTTTCAATTAAACAACCATAACAAATGAAAATGTGTTTTATTTTTGCTTTCATATATAGTAATAGTATTAACTCCTCTGACTAGACTGTACTAAAATAAGACGTTTCACTGTTAAATAAAAAATGGAAGTAGAAAATCGAGATAATGATGAGGTTCGTTATGTATCCAGTAACTATGAACAGCAGTTTGAAAATGTTATTTAACCCTTTAACACTAATTGACAAATCTAAAATAGCTTCTAGCTTATCTATAAATTTGTGATTTTAACACTTATTCACTGACACAAGGCAGATTATTGCTTTTTTCTCTTGCCAAGATACTTTTAGACACACTTTGAGGTATGCAAAACCTTAAAACTAGAAAATGAAGTACATTGTCTGATTAGATTTTTTCGTAAAGACTGTTTCTCTAAAAGGCAAGTTTGTGATTTTTAACACTTATTTACTGACACAAGGCAGATTTTGACTTTTTTTCTCTTTTCCTGTGTTACCAAGATACTTTTTAGATACACTTTTATGTATGCAACCCTTAACAAAGGGGTATAATATGAAGTACTTTGTAAGGGAATGGGGGTTTCTTTAATACCCCGTTTTTATTTCTAAAAAACACTTGTACAGTTAAATAATGTAGGTTTTCTCTGATATTCTAGTTATTTTCAGCTACCAAGATACTTTTGTTGATACACTTTTATGTAGGAACATTTGGCAACTGGTAGAATGTCAATTATTTTGTAACAAAATGTATTTTCTTAAAGACTGTGACTCTAAAAGGGAAGTTGGTGATTTTAACACTTCTATTTTTCCCCCGTTGTCTTTCACTTACTGTTTTGATACAGTTTTATGTATGACAACTTTACAACTGGTAGAAAGTTAAGTACTTTTTCTGAACAGATTTTCTTTAAGACTGTGACTCTTAAAGGCACTCTGGGATTTTAGTAAGACAATCCAGTTTTATGGAAGTAACTTAAATTATTTTTGTTTTTTCTCCTACAAAGATACTTATAGTTACACTTTAGTGGATGCAAAACTTTATAACTTGGTAAAATATTCATTAATTTGTATTGAATTGAGTTTCTTTTTTGTTTTTGTTTTTCAACATACTACTGTACACAATGACTTTTCCATATATATATATATATATATATATATATATATATATTTTCTGACAAACTATACTTTGACTTTTTCCGTAAAATCGTGACAAACTATTACTTATGCTTAAATTTAAATAAAGTTTTAAAGTAAAATAAAAAAAGGGGTAACTACTATGGAAAACAATCTGTATATATTTATCAGAATGCAGTCAATACCTGTTTAATAAGTGTGTTGTTGATGACGATTGAAAACAGAATGAGTAGTGATCCCTGTGTGAACAGAATGGCTGAAGTTTGTAAACTAGAAGACATTTTGGATATCGTTCATTCTGGCAGTACTATTCCGGGTCATTGGGAAACGATTATAAACGAAACATTTAAAGTGGTACTGGAATCTTCATTTTCCGAAACATTCTGTAACATTAGTCAAGTCATAGTATAGTTTGACAAAAAGATCTTGAAAAAGTCATGACATTGTGTGTTGAAATGGTTTTGAATAAACACATCAGTATTTAAAAAAGTAAAATTGTATCAAGTGCATCAGACAACTCAAATTACTCCATTTGAACCATATTATAAATAAGTAAAGAATGGTCATAGTATATAGCAGGGCTGTTTAATAGTGTTCTGTATGTCAGTGTTTCAGGGTGTCAGTGTTTTGTGTGTCAGTATTTCAGTGTGTCAGTGTTTCAGTGTTTCAGTATTTCAGTGTTTCAGTGTTTTGTGTTTTTGTGTGTCAGTGTTTCAGTGTTTCAGTGTTTATGTGTTTCAGTGTTTTCAGTGTTTTGTGTTTCAGTGTTTCAGTGTGTTTGTGTTTCAGTGTTTTCAGTGTTTTGTGTTTCAGTGTTTCAGTGTTTTTGTGTTTCTGTGTTTCTGTGTTTTTGTGTTGCAGTGTTTCAGTGTTTTCAGTGTTTTGTGTTTCAGTGTTTCAGTGTTTTTGTGTTTCAGTGTTTCAGTGTTTTTGTGTTTCTGTGTTTCTGTGTTTTTGTGTGTCAGTGTTTTCAGTGTGTCAGTGTTTCAGTGTTTCAGTGTTTCAGTGTTTTCAATGTTTTGTGTTTCAGTGTTTCAGTGTTTCAGTGTTTTTGTGTTTCAGTGTTTCAGTGTTTTGTATGTCAGTGTCAGTGTGTCAGTGTTTACAGCCTTTCTTTGCTCTGATCAATCCCCAGGGATCCTCCCCTGGAAGGAATATAGCAGGATGAGAGAAAAACATTTAAAAAAACGTATCTTAGAAGTGGCTGTAACATCTGATGCAATTCAAAAAGATAGTCAGATTCCTAAAAAGTTACAAAGGATGCTGGAAAAGAATTATTTGTTTCTTCAGCAAGGCTTCAAAAATCTTGTTAAATAATTCTTTTCCAGCATCCTTTGTAACTTTTTAGGAATCTGACTATCTTTTTGAATTGCATCAGATGTTATAGCCACTTCTAAGATACGTTTTTTTAAATGTTTTTCTCTCATCCTGCTATATTCCCTGGGGATTGATCAGAGCAAAGAAAGGCTGTAAACACTGACACACTGACACACAAAACACTGAAACACTGAAACACAAAAACACTGAAACACTGAAACACTGAAACACAAAACACTGAAAACACTGAAACACAAACACACTGAAACACTGAAACACAAAACACTGAAAACACTGAAACACATAAACACTGAAACACTGAAACACTGACACACAAAAACACAAAACACTGAAACACTGAAATACTGAAACACTGAAACACTGACACACTGAAATACTGACACACAAAACACTGACACCCTGAAACACTGACACACAGAACACTATTAAACAGCCCTGCTATATACTATGACCATTCTTTACTTATTTATAATATGGTTCAAATGGAGTAATTTGAGTTGTCTGATGCACTTGATACAATTTTACTTTTTTAAATACTGATGTGTTTATTCAAAACCATTTCAACACACAATGTCATGACTTTTTCAAGATCTTTTTGTCAAACTATACTATGACTTGACTAATGTTACAGAATGTTTCGGAAAATGAAGATTCCAGTACCACTTTAAATGTTTCGTTTATAATCGTTTCCCAATGACCCGGAATAGTACTGCCAGAATGAACGATATCCAAAATGTCTTCTAGTTTACAAACTTCAGCCATTCTGTTTACACAGGGATCACTACTCATTCTGTTTTCAATCGTCATCAACAACACACTTATTAAACAGGTATTGACTGCATTCTGATAAATATATACAGATTGTTTTCCATAGTAGTTACCCCTTTTTTTATTTTACTTTAAAGAAAAGTCAAAGTATCGAAAAAAAAAAAAAAAAAAATCCCTGGCTTCAATCAACCGCTGGTTATTAGTCTTCTTCTTCTCCATCCAGCTCGGCATGGATCTTTTCAAGTCTCTCCTTGAGGCGTCTGCAGTTTTTGAGATTGTGCAGAAAAGCCTCCGAAGCGCCTTGGATCCTCCATTCAGCCGTGTAAATGTTTTTATCATTAAGACTCTGGTCAATCACAGTAATGAAGTCGGCGAGCCAAAGTCTTTTCATTAACGCGTTGTAATTGTTTCTGAAGAAATATTCTGGAATGTCATTCAGACAATCGTGTTGCCTCTGGCTGGGGTGACTGACTCGGCATCCATTGCAGATTTCTTCTCTGTACCGATGCAGCACCCTCTCCAGAATATCAACCAACTCCGATTTCACTATGTTCAGAAACAGAGACGTCTTGGCCCCAGGAGTAACATCAGCAGCAGTAGTACTGCAAGATTTGGGTGTCCACAATGGTGGTGACGATAGTAGTCCAGGAGTTTGTTCCTGGCTGCAACTCGCGGGGGGAGACTTGGTTTTTCTCAGATCCCTAGCTAGTTTTCAACGGTCGTCTTAGTGGGGTCCTTCATTTTAGATGATTTGCTGAGTGGGGGTGGACTTATTGCGTTGATTGGGGGGGAGTCATCTATAGAATTGAGAGTTTTTAGAAAAGTTCTTTAAGCTTTGGAGCTTTTTCATCTATCATTTCCAACCAAGCAGCAAGAGGTCAAATTTAAGCATAAGTAATAGTTTGTCACGATTTTACGGAAAAAGTCAAAGTGTAGTTTGTCAGAAAATATATATATATATATATATATATATATATATATATATATATATATATATATATATATATATATATATGGAAAAGTCATTGTGTACAGTAGTATGTTGAAAAACAAAAACAAAAAAGAAACTCAATTCATTACAAATTAATGAATATTTTACCAAGTTATAAAGTTTTGCATCCATTAAAGTGTAACTATAAGTATCTTTGTAGGAGAAAAAACGAAAATCATTTAAGTTATTTCCAGAAAACTGGATTGTTTTACTAAAATCCCAAAGTGCCTTTAAGAGTCACAGTCTTAAAGAAAATCTGTTCGTCTTAGTGGGGGGTCCTTAGTTTTGGATGATTTGCTAATTGGGGTGGGACTTATTGCGTTGAATGTCTGTATATTCAAAAATATAATTGAAAAAAGGAGAGAAAAAACAAAATATCACAGTATGTTGAAAAATATTAAAAAAGTAATGTTAGTCAAGTCAAGTTATCAAAACCGCATTGTTTCATCGAAACAGTGTTAAAATCACAAACTCTCCATTAGAGTTTGATTCTTGAAGAAAACTCAATTCGTTACAAATGAATGAATATTTTACCAAGTGTGAGGGGAGACAGTCTCACACATCCAGACTCCATTTTTCATGAAGAGCCTCAGACGGAGGGTCTGAACCCGGCACAGATACTGCACCCGTTTCTTGACTGGCGCTCCCGACGGATGGCGGTAAGTTGTCACAGGCGTCTCGCTGATTAAACCCATATCGATGCGTCTCTTTGCCATTTTCGTTTTTGAAAGTTTAGGTGACTTGGTGAGTGGAAATGACTGGCTTTTATCTAGTTTGCACTGGATTTCTTTTTTTTTACCTAGCTCACTGCACCCCCACCTCTATCTTCTGACATCACAGCATATGCCTGGCTCTCAGACTGCAGCGGTGTTGGGGGTCACCCCAGAACTGCTGAAGGGGGGCGTGACAGAGGGATGATTCTATCTGGGACGGGGGTCACCCCCGATTTCACACATGATATTTACATCATCTAGGGAAGCACCCCAGTAAATGTAGCCTCATGTAACTTCATATAGGGATTCTTTAATAGTTGTGTGAAGTAATTAAACAATAAGGGGGTATTAAGATCTTTAAATTATAATTTTCCTCTCAAAGAGACTTCGTTGTACACACACACACACACACACAAAACAACATTAAATAATGACATGATATTATAATGATAAAAGCACTTACCAGAGTTTTTCCAGATCAGATCCAAATCAAGCCTCATTGTCTCCACCCCCGAGTTCCCGTTAGCCGGTAATTACCGGACTGTGGCCGGTAAAATATGCTGAAGACCGGCAAATCTAAATCTCTCCGGTCAGAATGATATCCCCTTTAGCGCAATACCGCATCAGTTGCACCACTTATGTGACATACAAGAATAGTGTGTGACAGACAAAAGAGTATGTGACAGACAAGAATAGTCAATTATAATGTCTACACATAATGTGTAGCAAGAGATGTCCTGTATGGGTTGATTGCGCGTTGATCTGTTGGTAATGCCTCGGGGGTCCGGTGGGCTTGTAAACAAAATGCATAATGCTGTACTATACTTTGTGGCCTCACCCCGTTGCATAGTGACGCTTATTGTTTAGGTGTCTTTTAATAAGCAGGTAATCATATCATTAGCTAGAACTAGCTAGATCTGATCGATATGGGTATAAACGCTAGTAAAGTCTAATCTGACAGGAAAGACCCGGTGCTGCTGACGAGCCGACATGCATCTCTGCATGCGGTGAGCGGAACAAAACACACTCTTCAGATATCACACGTAGCTATTTTAATTACCTCTCAAACTACCTAAACTATTTATAGATATGTTTAGTTTTACTGTCGGGTCACTCGTTATCGGATCCGCGAGCTGCATGATACTGGCGTATGTCAGGAGAGGGGGAGAGCGCTCCGTTTATTATTCCCGTGTTATTGTAAATTACTGTACACGTTTGAATAGTTAATTGTCTACTATAATTAGTTGGTTTAATATCGAATCATATCAATTTGTTTCAAAAGCTCAATAAATAACATAGAAGACCTTTGACCGGCACTTTTCAAATTTTGTCCGTAAGATTTAAACTGTAACGGACCTGCTGACTGGACAGGTGGGGGGAGGAGGAGGGGGGTGGCTTGAGAGGGGTGGGGGCTGAGAGGGGTGGGGGCGACAGGGCGGATGTGACACCTGTATGTGAGGGGGAGGGGGGTGGGCTGAGAGGGGTGGGGGCTACCTGGGAGGATGTAACACCTGTACGCGATAACACCTCGAACAAAGGGGGTCATTAGCATATCAAATGGGGCTCATTAGCATAATTAGGGGCGGGACTTAGAAGGTGTGACCTGTCACTTTTTTATGCATACTAATGTGATTGAAAGGGGATTGGTAATACTACTCATCGATAAAGACCAATACATGCTACTATTCTTTTTTTATAACCTTAGTCATTCTCCTCCTCCTTTCTACCCAACTGACTAATGGCGCATTTCCACTACACGGCCTCGCTCGGTATGGCGAGGCCTCGTTAGGCCTTGTTAGGACTGGCTCACTTTATGGCGCATTTCCATTACAGTTTAGGAATCTTCAATGAGCACCCCAGAAAAACAACATCAGCCGTTAGCTGTTAGCATTCAAGCTCACAGCTCCTCATATCTGTTCAGAAACTAGACAAAACTTAAACAAGTACAAACCACAGACTGTCTGTGTCATGGCGAGTACAGTCGCTGGTTTATTTATGTCTGTATAGGCCGTTGTTGTGAGTGTGGACGGTCGGAGCATATACTGCGTTAGCTTAGCCGATCTCCATCTAGAAAACACGCATTTTAAAAGGTTTTTCGCCTGCCGTCTGTCTGCAGACTTGTCAAAGCATTAATTCATGGTTTTTACTAACCGGTGTCAGTATGTTGTTACTTCGGCATCATTTTGAAACGTGTATTACAATTAAATCACGGTCAAATATGTTCATCTTGTTGTAATCATAGCCCCCTTGGCAGCGATTCTCTCTCTAGTTTAGCCTACTCAGCCCGACTCAGCCCTGTTTGTTGGCCCGGAAAGAACCTCGATTTTATGGGGCCAGAAAAACTGTGAAATAGTACCGCCGGTACTACGCTAAGTGGAAACGCAACCAAAAACGGGCCCCGCACGGCTCGGCACGCTTAAAGCGAGCTCCGCGCTGTAGTGGAAATGCGCCATAAGTAACTAGCACTCTTACAACAGGATATTTTCTACCAGAGAGGGTGCTTAATCTACTCCTGGGCCTTGTATAACAGTTGAGGGTGAGATACTAGAGCAACCCCTACTAGTGTACTTAGTGTGGGCTGATGTGAACTGGTTCCCCTGTGGGAACTACGTTACTCTGCAGGCCAGTTCATGGATGGTGCCACGACTAAATATCTAGGCCTAATAAGGGTATCGGTATTCACCTTGGTGGAAGGACAAAGCGACAAAGGCTTTTGTGACTCACTTACTTTTCCTTCCTGTGCTTACCATGTGTATTTGCTGAAACTGTTCATTACAACAAATCAGTAAATTTGTCTCAGCTTCACTTGCTTCCTTCCATTCCTGGAAGCAAAGCCAGTTCACCATAGTTTGGAGCTTTTGAAGTGCCAACCATGGTACAGATAGGGAATGGATGGTGAAGCAGGGTTAGCAGAACCATTCAGATAGAATGGGTCGGATTACTTGTGTTTTTTGGAAGGGGCCTGCCCTCCAATCAGGATTCACAGTGCTTCATTCTGTACCTTGACCTACTGCTATCAATGCACTTTGAATACAGATTATTTTGTTTGTCTAATTTAACACCATAAATTAATGCAGCGAATATGGTCTTCTAGTCTAAGCGAGTCTGGTTATGAATGAAAGGCAGTCATTGATGTACAGTATCGAGGGGTAAGGTTATGTGAAGTCTTGTCAATCATTAAAAGCACTTTAAAATCAATTCTGTAAGACACCGGTAACCAGTACAGTGATGCCAGCAGAGGGGAAATGTGATCTCTGTTTGTTTGTTATATCCTGACTGCAGCATTCGGAATTAATTGCAATTATTTAAAAGATGTTTTAAGGGGGACAAATAAAAAGAGAATTGCAATAGTCCAAGCCGCTAGAAATCAAAGCATGTAAAACCATGTCAGCAGAATTCTGAGTGGCAACTGCTCTAATCCTGGCAATGTTTCTCAGTTGGAAACATTTCGTTTTTGAAACCTTGTTAAAATGGATTAAAAAATTAAGATCACAGTCTAAAATGACCCCCAGATTTGTCTGAAGGGGGGTTTGACTGAACAGTATTTGAACTGCAGCCACCAGCGCTTCATTCTTTAACTTAACCTACTGCTACCGAGGCACTGTGAATACAGCATTTGTTGTCCGTCTAACTTTAAGACGACCATAAGTCCAGACCATAAGTTAATGTAGCGAATATTGTCTCACTTCAATCTTACATTTTCACAGAGAACTCTGGGCCAGTAAACAACCTGCCGAGACTCAAGGAGGACACTAATCGGCAACTGGCCAATATATGGTCCAGACTATATCCTGCCCTCTTAAAGGCCAGTATCACATGATCAGGATGACCTCAGAGGAAACAACAGCACAATTCAAAACGATTGCAAGCTTGTTTTGACATGCATAGTTTGATGCAGGAACTACAGCTGCTGGGTAATCAGGTTTCTGTCTTCTGCAAGACAAACTTCCTTGTATTCAAGGAAGGATTCTTCAGGTTTGGCATCCGCATTCTTGGCAGTCTCACACGCTAAAGGAACTTCATCAAGCCAGAGGCATGTGCAATAAAAGCCATCTCTGAGTTCCCATCACATTGCTGACATTCTTTTAAACAAATCGTTCACATGGTCTGCATCAACCGTGCAATGATTGTATTTGACTTACTTGTGTGTGGAGCTGTTGCAGTTTGCCTGTTTTTTATTAAAGTGCATTACACTTGATCTTTCTTTGCGAAGTTGTGCAAAAACAGACACTTAGAATCTGAAGCCACTTCCCTAGGTTCTGGTTTCTGAGTGTCTGTTTGTCTGTGTCCATCATCTCTCGCACAATGTCTCCCTCGCTGCAATGAGTCACAATGTAACTCTCCACTTCACCAGCAGGTGAACTAGGATGGGTTAAATGCAGAGGCCAAATTTCACTGTGTGTGCTGTGTGCTCTGCATGTATGACCATTAAAAGAGGGTTTCATGTAACTCTCCACTTCACCAGCAGGGGGTCCCAATGCAGAGACAGTGTTCCACACCTGATGGTCTGCACAGGAGGCCTTTGTGGGAGCAATATAAATGTTTCACTATAACTGAATTTTAAAGTTAGACTGACAGTTAAAATAGTTACAAGACAATTCACATATAATCATGTTATGCACCTGATTTGTCTAAAAGTAATAACATACTACTTTATAAAATACAGCATACTTCATCTTAAAGGTTGCTTGGGGTCTACGCTTCACTTTTAGTGCCCAAAGTAAAGACAATAGTACCCCTCAAAAAGGGCCACCAAAATGTTGTTGTTCTAGTCTAAGCAAGTCTGGTTAATCATAATTGATAACCTGCAGAATTTGTATATATGTTCTATTATTTATTTATTATTAATTATTATATTTGTATAACTTAAATAACATCAAATCACCTCTTGGGGGCACCACGTTGTATACAAGGAAAATGATAGCCAGTGTATGAAGTTGCATTAAATAGTAACAAGAAGTTTACTAGACTGTAAATAAGGATATCTGATTAATAGCTGAATAATTACTGTCAACAGGAAGACCATGTTTATAGCTAGTAAAAGTAAAAGTTACATTTTTGGATAGTAGAAGTTGGCAGAACTCACTCTTTGACAACATTAAAAAAACAGCGTATATATTCTTTCTTCATTTATTAAGACTACAAATAAAAAACACACAAAAACTAAACTAAGAATTCAGACACAAATGTATTAATTTAAATAAAATAAATATAAACTAAATAATAATAACCATTTTATTTACCAATGAATTGTTTTAAATTCAGTGTCCTTTATCCACACATGCAAATAAACCACTATCAGGAACTGTAAATGATTCATTAATAGTGACAATAATTATTACCAAACCATTATTTTTTAATGTGTAAGTTTATTTCAAACACTTTAATGTGTTCTAGAGTAGGATCTCCTCCTTAATCAAAGATATTTCTGTTTACAAAAAATCAAGCAAATGTAAAAGCCTCCTCCCTCCTCTCTCCTCGACTCCTCCGCACGCATTTAAGGAATCATGACGTCCTTCAACGATCGATTTCCAGCTCAAGTTGAGGATGGATATTGGGATAAACCTTGTGAGTTTTGAAGTCCTATTTTTCCCTGATAAATCAGTAGACAGATATGATTGTGTAGTCTGTGTCGGAGGCGTGTGGCGCAGTGGATAGAGCCTCTGTGTTGGGATCAGTGGGTCACAGGTTCAAACCCCACTGCAGTCAGCATGTCGTTGTGTCCCTGGGCAAGACACTTCACCCCAAATTGCTCCTGTGGGGCATGCCCACAGTATTGAGTATGTAAGTCCCTTTGAATAAAAGCGTCTAACAAGTAACATGTAATGTTATGTCTGTGTGTGGAGATGTTTGATGACAGCAGCAATGGACTGCAGAATCAGTCAGTACACTGTGACGGGAGCTTCTATTGGGACAACTTTAGTTAAACTTATTAAGCTGTTGTTGCAGATAGTTGCTCTTCTTACATTTTTTCTTGATTGCTAACACACATTTTTGTTTAAATTGCTCAGTTTCTCAGAACACTAAACACAATTCACAAAACCACACACCCAAAGTGCAAAACACCTCATTTCTCCTGCTAAATGAAGAACTGCACTCAAGTCTAAGTGTCCTGATTACAGAGGCAACAGTTAATCGGCTTAGATTAGGCTGAACCCTCTGTCCAGCCTCTCTCATCGTCAAACCATGGTTGATAACATTTCAATTCATTAGAGAGTATTCTTCTTTGTCCACGTCCTCTCCCTCCAGCTCTACCTCTCATTCTTCCTCCTCTCACTCTCACCCACCTCTTCCTCCTCCTCTCACTCTCAGCCCAGCTCTTACTCTTCCTCTTCCTCTTGCTCTTGCTTCCATGTTGGCTTCTAGGAGGAGATTCAGGTGATAAGGGGGAGGGGGGGGGGGGGGGGTGGAATGTATGCATGACACATTCTTCCCACAACATTTTAAGAATGTCTTTAACTGTTAGTAACCATTGAATAAAGTAATTGCCTCCATTAATCATTTCTAATCAGCACGCACTGCCATGACTCAAGCCCAATAACTCCACCTCTGGTAATCTCTGAAGTTTTGTAATGCTGACAATATTGTGAGATGTTGTCCCTCAAAACTAAAGCCACACCTAAATATTATTTTCATAATCAATTAATCCACTGATTATCTTGTGGATTTATTATGTTCTCTGTAAAATGTCAGAGCTCACCTTTAGGACATCTTCTGTCTCAGATTTTTGAGGCAAGAAAAAATCAAGAGTGGAGCCCCGACCCGGCTGCCGCTGCTCGATATGCAACCTTTGGGTGAGACCTTATATGGAAACAAAATTGAGGGTTGATGTCTTAAATAACAGGAAAATACATGTAATGGTTTGTGATTGTGAACTAAAAAGCATCACCAATTGTGGGGAAATTACCTGTCTATGTTCCTGTGTATTTCAGGTTTTTTATCACAGGTCCAGTGAGCCATATCTTCTACCAGCTGATGGAGGTGTGGATGCCCACAACAGACCCACTCTGCATAGTCAAACGTCTGCTACTGGATCGGCTTATTTTTGCTCCTGGCTTTCTGCTGATTGTCTACTTTGTTATGAACATCCTGGAGGTAGGTCATCTCAGAAACTGTCCCCCTTACCATCAGATTAAAGGAGCTCTGTAGTGATTTGAGATGCTCTGGCATTACGTTGTGGGAACTACACAATTGCAGCAGCAGAGGGAGCAATTGGTTTTAGTACTGTATGGTTGAAGTAAAAAAATGGAGGATACACTTCCTGTCATGCAAAGCATATTTTCAATAACCCAGTTAGTCACAACAGTTTTTTTGATCAAATGTGTTTGCATTATACAGGTTTAATAGAACTTCCTATTAAAGGTCTTTACAGTTTTAAAAAGCCCCTGAAATGACCTTCCTAGGTCCGCATGAAACCCGTCTTTTATTGAAAACCTGTGCTCCAGACTCATGCAGAACTGACATTGAACCCACCTGTTCTTCTCTTGCTAAATTTGATAAAACATGGCCAAAACGATCATTATCTCAGATAAAATTATATTTATTACTGAACAGATTTGTGAATACTTGATTCTGATTGTCAACTGCATTCTTCTGTTTGTTCAAGGTTCAAGGTTCAAGGTTCTTTATTGTCAATCTGACATAGCTACAGAGTAATTATGTTGTTGAAAATCTTATGTCACAGGCTTCTCCAACAATGCAACATAATAACATAATAACAATAAGAGCAAGAGCAATACAAAAAGAAAAATAGTTATAAAATAAAGTGATGATGTGGAATAGTGCAGTACAAGTCTATATACAAGTTATTGGAATGATATATATATATTAGGTATTAGATACATAATACTGAGTAGCAGATTAATGTTTTGAAGTTGTTTCAACAGTTCAATTTTTTAACATTCTCACTGCCCGCGGGAAGAAACTGTCTCCGAATCTTCTTGTTTTTCTATACAACAGACCTCTGCTATGCAAAAAAGATCATTGCTATGCTCGCAGTTCTTTTTCCCATTACTAATCTGATATCTTAAAATGGCAAACTGCCCCTTTTCAACATATGATTAAAACACTCATGCAATGCTTCATCCTACATTTTGACCACAGTATTTGGTCCAGTGTCTTCATGTTAATTGTGTAGTAAACACATGCTATATAGTTTTCATATAGACAAATGAAAAATAAATGAAATGACCATACCATCTTTTTTCCCAGGCAAAAGGATGGAGAGACTTTGAAAGCAAGATGAGAGGAAGTTACTGGACTGCCTTGAAAATGAACTGTAAAGTGTGGACTCCCTTTCAGTTCGTCAATATCAACTTTGTGCCTGTCGAGGTATGCCCTTCATTCATTGGCATCCTGTCATCAAACAAAAGATGAATCACTTGTAATGGTTTCCCCCTTCCATTCCTGTCTCTGTTTTTGCTTTCAGTTCCGAGTGCTGTTTGCCAACATGGTCGCCTTATTTTGGTACGCCTACCTTGCATCTGTGAGGAAATAAAGCTTCCCGACCTAACCTCACTGAACCGGAAGCTGTGGCTTTAACATCGGGCTGTTTCCTCTACTACCTTTTGACCTGTTTCTAAAATGGACACTAATTCTCACATACAGTTATTTGGATACACCTAAGAAACCTGTACAATGAGTTTAAGCCTTTATAACATACTGCTTTGGTATGTTAGTACATTTGTAATGACAACATAATACATGTAGGCCTAAGTGTTTTTTCTACAGAGCACTGCTTACAGAAATGTGATACTGTAGTGAACATTCATTATGATTTTGATCATAATGTCAATTTTAATCCAATGCTAAAGTGTGCCTTTCTGGTTACTTCGTATGGTTGTGGTCTGTACAGAGTGCAGCTCAACCCTGAGCTGAAGATTCAGCAAAGAACAGGAAATGAGAACAGACATGCAAGATCCAAATCTTTATTATTTTTTAACAGTGTACATTTGATGTAGTCAGATTTTGAAGTGTCATTCATTCAAACCTTTATTTAACCAGGTGGTCCCATTGAGATCATCGATCTCTTTTTCAAGGGAGACCTGCCCAACATGGCAGCAAGTATGTTACAACATGAAACAGAAAACAACAGAAAACAATAAAGGACATCATATTTACAGGACTACATTTACATACCTAGCGACATTGACAAGTACCAACAGTATCAAGTATCATTGCACTTATCCGAGCTTTAAAAACATGCAGTGGAACCAATTTGCTCATAATTAAAATTATAACATGAAGATGTGTTCATAACATATTTGTTAAGCCAAAACAAAGAAAGTTTTCTTTTTGGAATGATTTCTAATCGAGGAATGTATTAATGAGTGCAATTTAAATTTAAATAAATAAAATACAAGCTAAATGATCTTCATTTTAAGATGAAATAAAGGAATGTCCAGAAGTTTCTATTAACCGGAAGTGTCCACAGCCTCCTCTCAGGCGCAGGTTCAGGGAGATGGTGCTATGCGCTCGGACGTTGTAGTCGGAGAGTTTCCCCTCGTTCATCACTTTGCCCTCGTGGACGAGACTCTGCTGGCTCACCGGGACCCCGCTCTCTCTCCTCCACCCTGCTCTTGAAGTGGCTCACCGTCTCATCCGGTTTGATGTCATACGTGCTGCTTACCCCCTTGTCGTTTTTGAGGAACACCTGGATTATGGCTGGTGTGGTCACCAGCAGGTTCACCCTGGCCCCGGAGTGCAGGCCGTAGGACTCGAGGGTCGCAGAGTCGTTGTTGAGAGTTGTGCTGCAGCCGTTCTCAAAGACCAGCTTCTGGGACTCACATGAAAACCCTAGTTTCTGCTGGATGAGTATTTTCAGAGAGCCCACTGTGTCCTGCGGGTGAACCCTCAGGGTGTGGGAGCTCCCATTCATCAGACTGATGGTTAGATCCATGATGAAAGTGGCCTGAAAGATAGGTAAATACATTTAGAGGTGGAAGAAAAACGAAGAGTGTGTACTTAATTAAAAGTAGAAGTACCAGAGTGTAGGAATATTCTTTTACAAGTAAAAGTCGTGCATTCAAAATGTTACTTAAGTAAAAGTACAAAAGTATTAGCATAAAAATATACTTAAAGTACCAAAGGTAAAAGTACATATTATGCAGATTGGCCTATTTCAGAAAAATACAAGTTACATGTTTTGATTATATTTTATTGATACATTAAAGTGTTATCAAAGCTGGTAAAGGTGCAGCCTATTAAATAAAAGTGAATACTAGGGTAACCATTTCACACCATTAATGCAAATCTGCAAGGTAACTAAATGTAATAAATAAATGCAGTGGAGTAAAAGTACACTATTTACCTTTGAACTTTATTAGCACAAAGTAGCAAAACATTTAAATAAATAACTACAAGTCCCTCATTAAAAAACAAAAGTACAGTGAATATGTTCTATACTTTACATCACTAAATACATTAATACAAATAAGTCCACTAGAAAAAAAATGTCACCCAGAGAATAATGTATCACGGTACATTTCATGACAGTGCTGATAAAGACAACTTCGTACTTTGAGATAAATTTAGAAAAATCCTCCAGAAATCTTCGCTCTTCTTTAGACAGTGACAGGAATCGATGATCCGGAGCAGCTGACGCAGGCTTCTTCTCTCCTCTGTTTATATACAGTCTGCCCAGCTGATCGAGCCCGCCCCCTGGTTTAAGATTCGTTTTCCCTTCCATGCCTTCATCCTTTTCGGTTTCTATTCTCCAAAAATGACCTGCAGTGTTTTGGACATTGTAAAGTGCACGAGGGCATAGTCCCGGACTTTTTCCATGACGTGAAGTTGTTTGCTGTAAGTGAATAAACTGACGACTCCTGATAAACTAAAAGTGAGTCTTTGCAGTGGCGGAGCTAGGGGGTGGCTACTTGGGCTCATGCCCCGGATGTTTTCTGAAAAGCCCCGAATGTTTCACAGAGAAACGTCCCGTGAGTAATGTGCAGTACCGGACTCCAACAGAGAGGCAGCAGCTGCGGGACAGTACGACTGTTCAACATAGAGGGAAAGCTCTGTTCATTCAGGTCTTTACCTGGCCCTCCTCCTGTGATAATTAGTTTGTATCTTAAATAATAATACAGACTAAAACGTTTTTTTTTTTTAAACTGAAAAAGTAGTGTAAGTAATAATAATATTTTTTTTTTTAGTAAAATAGGGAAATAGTGCAATAAGAGTCTATATATACAAGTGATTGGATCAGAGCCGTAAGGCACGTTTATGATTCACAGGTTATATCATTCACCGATAGGAAAGGGAAAATCCTTTCATCAGATAAAATCTAAATAACACGTCAGAGTCTATTATTAGCCACACACAGTAAACCTAAAACAAACAAAAACAAAAAGATAGAAAATATTTTTTAACACCAAAGTTAAACAACACTTGAATAAAAACAGGACACATGACAATCACTGTCACAATGTAAGTCACAAGCCCTGTACAACATTCCTTATCAATGTCCTCATAACAGAGGTTGTCCAAACACTGCTGACTCACCATGTTGCTAACATGAAACCGAAACTAAGAAGAGAAGTAACCAAACTGCAGGTGTAAATGAAACTGAACAATAACAATAACACAATCTTAATGCAGTACTTTAAGGTTTTTATTTAACTTCCAAAATGTACTATTTGTAATAAATATCATAACTCTGAGTGTTTCAGTATGGTGGCCCTTTCCTCCCTCGTTGGTAGAGGAATATTTCCTGTGGTGAAAATAAAAAATGTCAGTTAAGGATATTTACAATTACAATCAAACAGGATGAAAACTATACATCATCCTTTAGTTTAAATTAATGTACAGAGCATATAGAGAATAACTAAACGGATTGATTACAAAATGCTCAGGGTATGATGCCTAGAGTATGAACAGTGTGAAATTAATAAGATATATACAGGATAAAAAAAGAGGGACAGTTGCCAACATACAAACTGTAGATAGAAGCACAGGTATAGACGTTAAGATGGGAATACACAGGGAGATTTATACACTGAGGGCTAGAGCAGAACAATATAGACATTTTTTTTTATTACGTTTAATTTGACTTTCATTGCAATTATGATATATCTCACTATGTTGGAGGGAATGGTGATTATTGCATCATTAATCTTATTTTCATTGAATGATATATGAAATTGATCATGTTGATGTTTTTTGCGAGGATCTGTACCAAACTAAGATTTCTTAAAGGTCCCATGTCATGCTTTTTCCGGTTATTACCCGTCCCCTTGTGTGTTATGAAGGTTTTTATGCATGTAAACGGTGTGCAGAGTCACAAACCCTCAAAGTACACCCTGTAGCGAGTAAAACAGTAACACAGAAAATACCTCCCCAAAACGCCTCGTTGGCAGTGGCGGCGCCAGGGTATGGCTGGGGTAGGCTACAGCGATACCAACAAATGGCTTAGCCCCACCATGACAAATGATGTTAAAGTAAGCAAAATAAAGTTCACCAACTCGCACGGAGTAAATTGCACAGACAGCAGTTAGTAAGATTGATTTCAGTAGCCACTTGTCTGGAAATACCGAAGACTAGAAACGGTTTTGAAAACTTTTGTCACGTAGTGATCGTCTTCTCAATAAAACATCTTTGATAATGTCTTCTGGCCAATCAGAATCACGATAACGGCGTGGTGTTGTTGCAGGAAGTCTCGACGGAGAATACTTTTGCTGTAGTACATCTCTATATACATCGATACAACATTACGTGTTGATTGACCAATCCACGGACTTCCTCACACACATACAGTGTGCAGGCAGCTCTGCTGATTTCTCCTCCCTGGCTGCAGGCTGATAACAGACAGTTGGGATCGCGGCGAAATTCTGTCTGCAGACCCATTCTCACAGCGTTTATCAACCTTTTTCTTACTCAATATCAAGCCACACTTATTGTTTTTACTTCGGCTGTGACTTTGTGTGTGCTCAGGATGAGTTTGGCTGTGTTTGGCTGTGTATCGCTAACTCGCTATCGAGTGAAATTCAGTGCATACAAGTAGTTTACAGAGATGCTGTATGAGAAACCAATGTGAGTTTGGAAAATTGCACAATATAAATCTATTCTAGTAGACCTCAACAATGGAATTATGATCAGTGGAAATGGCCATGACATGGGACCTTTAAGCGTTTAGAATCTGGTTTGTGAATCACAACACTGCTTAATAGAAAATGGTATCTTTACACACATTTAACCTTATCAAATATTGTGCCTTGTGCGATTTGAATATTGCAATAGTCCATATTAATATTTTTTTAAAACTCTGATTAGTTATTCAGCCATAGAGAAGCCAATAGTACAAATGTATGGGAAGAGCATATAGTGCAGGCAAATGTAGAGAGGCAGAAATACATCAGCAACCAATGAGGCCTTGTTCAGTTTCATTCCCATATACTCTTAATTATTTAAAGGTCCCCTATTATACTCTTTTTCATCAACATATTATAGGTCTCAGATATATACAAAACATGTCTCTGTGTGTGTTTGGCTCAAAATACCAAACAGATCATTCTAGCATCCCATAATCCCCTCTGTTTCAGCCCTGTTTCAAAAATGCTGATTCTCTGTCTGTTACTTTAGATGAAAATAAGGAGCCACTCCCCACGCCCCTCTGAGAGAGATTTGGTTAAGAAGAACACAATGGTGCTCTAGGAGGAGATTCAGGTGATAAGGGGGGGGGGGGGGGGGGGTTACCTTGGTTGGTTATTGGCTAATGGTTACACAAGCCAAAATAGTGGGCAAAATCTGATCAGCTCATTTTCAGACAGGTTTTTATATAAATGGATCAGGACAAAAAGTGAGAGAATCTTTTTTCCTGAAACTTTCAGAATCTCTTTACACAGAGGGGACACATGTGATGTATAAAATACATGAAAACGTGGATTTTGCATAATAGGTGACCTTTAAAACCAATGATTCAATCCCCTCTAATGCTTAAAAATACATGTATTCAGGGTTTTTTCTCACCTGGTGGTGCCACAAAATATTCCTCAACGGTGTGTTTGGAGAGCTGAAGCAGTTCTTCAGCACAGTCCCCTTCCGTCACTGCATCCTCCCTAAGGTTTAATGACCTGAATGAGCATGTATGAGACATAACAATATTCATGCAATCGGCTCAGTTTAAAACTGTGCTACAGTTGGGGCTCATTTGATATAGCTGGGATGAGGAGGCCAATATACAAATATACTTGTTTTCATAACTGGTTGAACCTTACCTGTCCTCCAGAACTGAATCCATTGGTTCCACCCCTGAAGTGTCAACAGCATGAAGCTGATCTGCAAATCTGATGGCTTTCTCCAAACAGGCCAGTCCCTGCGGAAATAACTCCACCTCTGGTAATCTCTGAAGTTTTGTAATTTATTTAATTTTAATTTTACCTTTATTTAACCAGGATAGGTCTCATTGAGATTAAAAATCTCTTTTTCAAGAGAGTCCTGGCCCAAGAATGGTAACAGCACAGTTTCAGACAGTTTTACAGTTACAGACAATTAAAAAACACACAATCACAACACAGTCATACACCAAGTTTAGCCAAAGCATTTACAGACAGAGCGTCCTGCTTCAAGGTCAGTTAAAGTTGCTTTGAGTGTGTATAATGTACAGCTCTCTGAGTTTCAGCTCAGTTTGAAGCAGGTTTTTGGAGCCAAGGCAGAACGTATAAAAATGAGCGCTGAGCTTCAGTGTGCAATGTTAAAAAAAACAGATAAAGCCAGAAATCTAGGTGTAGTCATGGACTCTGACCTGAGTTTCAACATTCACATTAAAACAGTTACTAAATCAGCCTACTATCACCTAAAGATCATATCTAGGATTAAAAGACTAATGTCACAGCAGGATTTGGAAAAAGTTGTCCATACTTTTATCTTCAGTAGACTGGACTGCTGTAATAGGTCTTACTAAAACATCTATTAGAAAGCTGCAGCTGATTCAGAACGCCGCTGCTCGAGTCCTTACTAACACTAAGAAAGTGGATCACATCACTCCTGTTCTGAAGTCTTTACACTGGCTTCCTGTGTGTCAAATAAATCATTGCAAAAATATTGCTGCTGGTTTATAAAGCTTTGAATGGTTTAGGCCCAAAATACATTTCTGACCTACTGCTAAATTATGAACCATCCAGAACCCTCAGGTCTTCAGGGACTGGTCAGCTTTCTGTCCCCAGTCAGAACTAAACATGGAGAAGCAGCGTTCAGTTATTATGCTCCAAATATCTGGAACAAACTCCCAGAAACCTGCAGGTCCGCTGCAGGACTACTTTTAAATCCAGGCTGAAGACTTTTCTTTTTGCCGCTGCTTTTAATTGAACTATTCATATCTTAAACTGCACTGCAACTTTATCCATGTATTTTTTCTTTTAATGTTTACTTTATTATCTTTGCTTTTTAATGACTGTTTTTAAATGCCATTTTCTTAATGTCTTTCATTTTTGTAAAGCACTTTGAATTGCCTTGTGTTGAAAGGTGCTATATAAATAAACTTGCCTTGCCTTGCCTTGCCTTACGAGCGGTACCATTGGCTCACAGCCTCGGAGGAGTACTGCAAACTGTATTGCTGGAAATGCCTAATATTGTCAACTAATGGACTCCGTGTTTGGAGCCTTATAAGTTTGCAAACTTGAGTCTAACCAAGGCAGCGGCGAGACACAAAAGCAATGCTGGAAACTTACAAGCAGCGGTGCTTTTTAAAACTTTTGGGGGAGCCTCAATGGCGTTAGAACAGGACTTATTATTGGAACTGAAAACTCAAATAGGACTTCAAACGTATTGGTGGCACTAATGACTTTTCTTTACATGTTTTTATATTTTCTTTTCATTTTATTAAGTAAATATTGGAGCTTCTGCTAGAGATGATGTGTGTGGTGTGGCTGCAGTGAAAGGAGACTTGTTGCATTGTGTTATTTGGGTTTCTTGCTTCGTAATGGCGTTCATTCTCGCTACATTAGATACCTCCGCATAGCCTGCACTCGTTTCCTCGCGCCCCTCTCCCATGCCCTCTCCTCTGGAAGCCTCCTCCCTCCTCTCTCCTCGACTCCTCCGCACACATTTAAGGAATTAGGACGTCCTTCAACGATCGATTTCCGGGTCAAGTTGAGGATGGATATTGGGATAAACCTTGTGAGTTTTGAAGTCCTATTTTCCCTGATAAATCAGTAGACAGATATGATTGTGTTGTCTGTGTGTGGAGATGTTTGATGACAGCAGCAATGGACTGCAGAATCAGTCAGTACACTGTGACGGGAGCTTCTATTGGGACAACTTTAGTTAAACTTATTAAGCTGTTGTTGTCAATTGCAGATAGTTGCTCTTCTTAATTCACTTTGCATGTCTTGAGGCTACGGTTGTGTTTTAAATAGAATTATTTACTTTAAAAAAATTAGAGTGCTAACAGTAAATTAACAATTGCCTTTAATTTTCAGATCCAATTAGGAAATGTTTACGGTTCCATGTCTTTATGTTTTAAAGATAACAATTAAAAGAGAAATCCTGAGTTTAAAGTAGTTGTTGTTGCAATTCATGTCCACTAGATGTCAGTAGTCTGCTGGAGTCCATGTTCAGAATTAATAAGTTGTTGACAGATCTGCTGTTTAAGTGGCCGTGACAGACCTCACCTTTACCTCACCTTCCTCTATTAAGCTTACCATTAATACAACATTTTAAATTGGCTATAATTTGGTTTGATGGAAAGGATGTATGTCTCAATAATGTCTTATCAGATATGTGAAACCAGACATGTGAAGATAAAGATAATGAATTACATGGACAGACTTCCCCTTGTTGTGTTTCCATCTATCCTTTCTCAAGGTTCAAGTTTTTTTTAATTTGTCATAAGAACATAGCTACAGTGTAGTTATGACGATGAAAATCTTAGGTCACAGGCTTGTCCAACAGTGCAACACAATAAAACAGATAAACAGCAAAATATAGTGCAAGTAAATAGTAAATAGAAAATACAAAAAGAAAAAGAAAAATAGTTTAAAAAAGTGAAATAGTAAAATTGTGCAATAAGAGTCTATATGCAAGTTATTGGAATATGATATATTAGGTAAATAGATAAATAATTTCTAAGTAGCAGCCAGATGAATGTTATGGATGTTGTTTCAACAGTTCAGGTGTTTAACAGTCTTATTGCCTGTGGGATGAAACTGTCCCTGAGTCTGGTGGTTTTAGTCCTGATGCTGCGGTACCGCCATAGACTGTATATATAAATGGACGTAGTGTCCGTGACGTCACCCATAGGATTCTGCAGACTTGCAGAGAAGCCTTAGGCGGAGTCGGCCACTAACGGCTCGACAGCGACGTCAGAGTCTAACTCCCGCCTGCTCCAAATAAGGGCAAAGAGGCGGAGCCGAGGCGGGACCTGCTGCCTTCGAACTGGAAGTAAACAGAGCTAGCTCAGGCTAAGAAGCTAAGCTAACATGAAATACATGCATACCAAGTTACTGCGTGGCACTTTGGTTTTGATAAAACAGTGTAGTTCCCCTATATAAACGTTACATTCATAATCAAACGAGACACTCTGCAAGAGAATTAGCTATTTTTTGTTATTCTTAATGCTTGTCATCACGTTAATAAAATAAAAGAAGTACCGATACATAGCAAAACAATTGTGGCGATGTTCAGCTTAATAAGCCTTGTTCAACATCATTTATTTAGCTAATACTACAGCGGGCTGCAGGCGAACCAAGTCCGCGTTTCACTGCATTCCTTGATATCCAGTTATAACGCCGGACTCCACCGCCCGGAGCTAACGGAGCCGCAGGGGGCTCCGGGACGCCGGCTGGAGCTGGACGCCGGCTGGAGCTAGCCCCCTGCGGCTCCGTTAGCTCCGGCAGCCACCACTGGGATAATTGGGTCCCCTTTTAACATTTGCTCCCGTTTAGCATTATGGGCGTCATAGCCATATACTATAAAAGTCTTACCCAAGGCACAACTAAAGAAAAACTAAATAGTAATAATAATAAAATGTCTACACCGATCTGTGTTGTATGTGTGATTTATGTATGATTCCAATCGCTTTTTATAGTCAAAATCAGCAAATGTGCCGAGCTCTGCTACGGGAAGTGAGGCAGGGACGAGCTCTGCCTCACGTAAACCCACAGTAACTTGCTGGAGCACTGTGGGTAAGGTGAGACACAGATGAGATCTGCCTCACCTCAGAATGCGTCACCCCACAGAAACTGTCTGGAAAGCGGGCCCTAAGCGCATGCCTGTTACCATCTCACTGTAGGTCACCAATGTAATGTTTGTAGTGTAGTGATCACTGATTCATACACTGGGGTTACATAATCCAATCATGGAACTACAGGTTGAGGGTACTGTTTCCACACGGACATACTTGGTTGGTACTTACTGCGTGCCCTCCCTTTCGCTTTCTCTTGTCTTCCCGGGCTGCGACCCGACAGCATGTGCATTTCTGCTGCTCATTAAAGCACCACTTTTCACCTTCACTGCACCGCCTCCGACTCCCTATCTCTCGGCACTACAGTAGATCCCTTTATTACATTTATCCTCGCCATCCATAGTCTCTAAATACCTTATTTCACGTATATGATATTTAGGCTCGCTGGTCTCATTGTACAACGGCAATGAAAAAAGCACCAGGAGAGGCAGCCATAACCTCTGCCGCACTGAAGGGGGCGCACGTGAGCCCACAGGTTCTTGTTGCTACTGTTATTCTACGCAGAGACGGTAGACCATAGACTGGCCGTGTCTCAATTCAGGCAATATGGTCTAGCTGCGGCCACGGACAGTACACGACACTACACGACACGCCCACTACACGACACGCCCACCTGACACGACACTACGGTGGCTGAGAGACATTACCGTACATGGCAGATTAAAAGCGAATTGACGACACTTATTATTATTGAGATCGTACATGGCAGATTAAAAACGAATTGCAAATGTTATTGTAGCATTTTAAGCAACTATTAGGCAAATAAATTAATAACCTAGTCTATCCGTTTGAGACACAACAGTATAACTTTCAACCCAAATCATTTTGTCAACAAACGGTGGTTTAGTCAACTTTTTTTTAATATATAAAATAGGTATTAATGAGATGATCTATTGATTATGTTTGTCTAACTGCTACACATGTATTTTATACATAAATGTAGATATTTGTGAACATCTAAATATAGTTGTTAAAGGTTTTAAGATATACATTATCACATCATGGGGTCATTAAGGAACAAATTAGGAGGGCCAGTCAGGCCACTAATGAGCTCAATCATTCACATGTATTATTATTACTTTATAAATTAAAAGTACTAGGGGTCTATTACAAAACCTTTGAAGGAATCGCATAAATTAAAATAAATGTATGGCAAGTATGATCAAATTAACATAATGTCAAGATATAGCCAATAGACAATCAACATGCTTTGAATATAAAGGAAGAAGAACAATAAACAGATGAACATTTAGGTTTTATGTGTAAATTGTGAACAAACCATCTTAATACAACTGGCAGTCTAAGACAGCAAACTAAGCTTCTTTAACTGCTGCTAGAACACCGTTTTACCATGGGGTATTTCTAACAAGACCAAAAAGATATACAAGGCTTCCAAAACAGAAGAAACCAACTCAATACAGTATTTTAATTTCCTTCAAAACGACAAAAGCACTAATAAAAACCAAATAACAATAACATAAAGGAAAAGTAATTGAAGTGGTTGCCTGTTGTAAATACCTTGGTATCTGGCTTGATGATTGTCTCTTCTCTAATAAGTCAAAGATATGTTTACTGTATATTATAAAAATGCTTGTCATGTAGGCATACTGGAGATGGGAAGGCTTTAGTCAGTGTTGTAGCTGAGATTCTTACCGTTCCAATGATGTATTAATAATAACTTGGATTTATATAGCGCCTTTCATGAGACCCAAGGTCGCTTTAAAAAGAACAGGAGTAGAAACAAACATAACAAAAGGCAGTTAGACGAACAGTTAGACAGACAACACAAATAGATTTGGGGCCAAAGACCTTGGCAGACTTGAGGGCCCTTTTGAAGGCGTCAAGCGTGGGGATGTTGCAGATCTCCGCAGGGAGAGCGTTCCAGAGAGTGGGGGCTGCCATACTGAAGGCTCTGTCCCCGAAGGATCGCAGGTTGGTGCGGGGGGCCAGAGTCTGAAGACCGCAGGTTCCGGGGTAGGGCATGTGGGAATTGTATTGATTTGATACAAGCAAGCCAGTGTTTCATTGTGTACTTTCAACTACAGTATATGGTCCGGCAAGTTCAGCATGCACTGCATTCACTGTGATGAATATACAATAAGACACTGATACCGTTTTCCTCAATGAACATTTATTGAACAGAACATCATGTGAAAAATGTTCCTTTTTAGTTGTAGGCTACAAAAACAACATGTTGTGGTTTTGCACTTTGACATCAAAATGTTGGGGGCTGTGGAAATATTGTGCCATGTTGCTGCAGCAGCCGGAGCCATCACTGGAGCGGCCGTCGGAGCCATCACTGGAGCGGCCGTCTGGGCCATCACTGGAGCGGCCGTCGGGGCCATCACTGGAGCGGCCGTCGGGGCCATCACTGGAGGAGTCGTTGTGGTTGCTGGGGCCGCCGCCAACGTAGTTGGATGTTCAGTGCAGCAGTTTTTAAAGTGACTAATAAACATCTCCTTTCTCCCAATGATTCTTGGGCAAAAGCCACAGTGATAATGGCTGCTGGCCACACATTTGAGATGGCATTTATAAACATTATAACCTAAAAAAAAGAGACAGAAAGTGGTTTAGAGGATTCTAGAAACAAACCAACATGAATTTCTTGTAAATATGCAATTTGAAACAAGGTGTTTGTGCGAGAGCAATAAATAATCATGTCACCAACAATAATATTTTTGCCTATAAACTGATTTTTTGCAGATTGAATGTGTGATTATGCTCATATTGTGCCTACCCCAAATAAGGATATTTTTCCAGCATTATTAACACTTCATAACCTGAATATAAATCTAATTTTTAATGTTCAATTTATAATTCAAAATGAATTTACACCAAGGATGTCCTGGGGCACAGAAATAACACATGTATCCATAATATGTGAGGCATTAAACACATCTAACAAGTAACATGTAATGTAATGTGATGAAGTATACAATGATCATATAGAATTATAGATGTACTTACCTCCATATTTCACAAGTGCCCTCTGGTGGCTCTGCAAATGAGCCATCAGACCAGGGTATGACCCGGTCCTTTCACAAAATGGACACTGGAAGGTGTCCGAGTCCAATTTGTTGAGCTCTGGGCGTGCTCCATCACGGAGTGTTGTGTTGTTTGTCTATAGGTGAATAAAATAGAATACAATTTCAGTGACTTTAATATTGGAAATAGTTAACTCCTTAAACAAGCAGCAATGGACTGGCCTGTATAATCCTATGGGACAAAGCTGGTCATACTTCCTCACTTTCAGAAGGTAACCCTTTAACTGCCAGCGCCACCATTTGGTAGAGCACATTTTGTGTCTTGATATCTTGTTGAAAAAAAAAAAAGTTTAACTCCATCTGATTCAGCCAGCTCTACCTTTTTGGTTGACATGTTATGCACAAAACAACCTCTAGATGTCACTGTGGTTCGAACAGAAAGCCCTTCAGCTAGTTTAAATCTTTATATATACGGTCTATGGTTTAAATGTCAGGCCTACAGCATGGCCACAAACCCCATCTAAAAACAGAGGCCTGATTGCATCCACCTGGGTTACTTGGCTCTACCCAATAACTATATATCATTTAACTTTAAACCACACTTAAAATAATAATATAATTATACATATGTGCATGTCAGTATAGCAGCTAATACATGTTTTTTTTTTAAAACATTCAAATGTGAAAGACACCTTCAATGAATATTTAAAATCAGATTCTTGTAAAAATGCGAGTACATGCATTGTTCCATCTGTCAAGCTAAAATATATACATATATCTTAGCTCTTAGCTTGACATGCTAACTGAACGAGCATGTTCAGTTAGCATATATGCTAACTGAACGTCGAGCATGTCAAGCTAAGAGCTAAGATATATATATATTTATATGTATTCCATTCCTTTACATTTAATATTTAAAATACAAATTAGCTAAATAAACACAATTACACTGCGCTAAACAGCCACATCGACAAACAAACGAGAACCTAAATAGTATGTAATTATATCTAAAACCACAATACGTTAATTACCTGTACTCGGTGCGCCATATTGTTTGTTTGTCTGTTCTCTTCTTCTTCTTCTTCTTCTTTAGTTTTTATTGGCGGTTGGCAAACCAACTTATAGGTGCATTACCGCCACCAACTGGACTGGAGTGTGGACAAGAGACTATCCAGAAAACAATAAACAAAAGAAATAAAACACAACAAAACAAACAAAAACAAAACAAACAAACAAACCAAACAAACCAAAACAAAAAAGAACCAAAACTCTAGATTATTTTAAATGTATCAGTTTCTCTTAAAAACTTAATAATCTCACAATAAATATTGCCTGATGTTTTCCCCAACAGCCCCGGCATCGACAAGTCACTGAATCCTGCCCTCTTCAGTGTCTGGAAAAACACACCTCTCTGAACACTATATTTCCCACAAATCATTAAAACATGTTCCACAGTTTCTGGCTGGCTACAGTGTATACACTTTCCGGTTGGATGCTTTCCTATTCTACTCAATGTATGATTGAGACCTGTATGACCTATTCTCATCCGAGAAATGACATTTTCCTCCCTTCTTTTAAACCCCACCTTCCTTCCATCCCCCACATACCTTTGAATTTTATAAAGATGTCTTCCTGTATCACTAAGGTCCCAATGTTCTTGCCATGTTGTTTGTGCATATTTATGTATGAATGTTTTAACCTCCGCTTTGCTAAGTGGAACTTCTATGTCTATGTTCATAATTCTGAGTGTTTGTTTGGCCAGAATATCCACCTGTTCATTACCCTCCACACCAACATGAGCAGGAACCCAGATGAAACTAGTTGCTATGCCTTTGATTTGCATTTTATATAAAATTAGAAATATTTCATTTATTATGTCCATTCTAAATGAAGATCTGCCTGATCGTATACTCGATAATGCTGAAAAACTGTCCGATGCAATTACACTATTATGTATTTCTTTCCCCTCTATCCATTTCAATGCCAACACCAATGCCCACAACTCTGTCGTGTATACTGACACATGGTCTGTTACCCTTTTCTTTATATGTGTATTACTCACTGGGATATAAACTGCTGCCCCTGCACGCCCTGTCTCTGGATCTTTGGAGCCATCTGTAAATATGATTGTTGAGTCTGAGTAATTACTTGCAAAATAATTCTGGACTATGCGCCATACTGGTAGTAGTTCTTTCTTTTCCTTCAACTCCCTTTGTATATTGAGGTCTACCCTTGGCAATGGGAATAACCAGGGTGGAATGGACGAGATTGGAACTGTGGGGCAATACTGTATTTTATTCAAACCTATACTTGCTGCTTTAACATCACCAATCCATCCAAAACTTGTTAAATGTGACTCATTGTGCTCCCAGCAGTCTTTCAAAATACTTTTCGCAGGATGACTATCACAATGCCCCTGAAGGTTTACCCAGTATGCCAACATTAACTTAACTCTTCTTATCCTTAAAGGCATTTCTCCCATTTCCACCTGTATTGCTGATACTGGAGATGTTTTAAAAGCTCCACTACATATTCTCAGGGCCTGAGCTTGTAGGACATCCAGTTTTTTAAGGTTTGATTCTGCTGCTGCCATGAACGCTATACACCCATAATCTACTACAGGTCTCATGAGTGCCCAATATATATTCAGAAGTGATGATCTACTCGCTCCCCACTCCTGTCCCGCCAAACACCGAAGTACATTGTTGACCTTTTTACATTTATTTTGAACTTTGCCTATATGATTGCTCCATGTTAGCTTTCCGTCAAACCAAACACCAAGAAATCTTATTGTATTAACCTGTTCAAGAGGTTGCTCATACAATTTTAACGATATAGGAGCAATTTTATGCCGTTTTGTAAAACAAATGACCTGCGTTTTAGCTACTGACAGTTTGAATCCCCATTTATTTGTCCATTTCTCCACTTCAACTATTGCAGCTTGTATTTTCTTTCCAACATGTGCTACATTGCGACCTTTTGCCCACAAAGCCCCATCATCTGCATACAAAGATTTTCCCACACTTGGATGAACTTGATTAAAAATGTCATGTATCATTATATTGAACAGCAACGGACTACATACACTACCTTGCGGAGTACCATTCTCCACAGCATAAACACTTGAATACTCTGCACCTACTCTTACTTGTATTTTCCTGTCCAGTAAAAAATTCATAACCCAATTATATGCTTTACCACCAATTCCCAATGATTTTAACTTGATTAGTAGTCCTTCCTTCCAGAGCATGTCATAAGCCTTTTCAATATCAAAGAAGACTGCAATCACTACTTCCTTGTTGGTCTGTGCTTTCCTGATGTCTGATTCTAAGCACAATATAGAATCCATTGTATTCCGACCCCTACGAAACCCACTTTGATATGGGGACAACAGAGCTTTACTTTCTAAGATATATGTTAACCTTTCTGTAACCATTCTTTCCATAATTTTGCATAAATGAGATGTCAGGGCAATAGGTCTGTAGCTAGATGGATCTGAAGGGTCTTTCCCTGGCTTTCGGATGGGCACTATTATCGCTTCTTTCCACACTGAAGGAAGTTGGCCAGAATCCCACACCCTGTTAAACAACCTTAACACAATGACTAGAGTGTTATCTGTCATGTGTTCCAACATTTTGTAACAAACACCATCTTTCCCAGGAGTGGTTTGACGAGCACTAATAATTGCTCTTCTCAACTCAAACATACTAAAATGCAGGTCCAACTGATCCCCTAACACTTCTACTCTATCCAATATTCTCGGGTTTTCCATTAGTGTATTATTTCTGCACTGCCTGGCTTCCTCTGTAAGGTTATCCGAACTATGAACTTTCCTAAATGTTTGAGCTAGAAGTTCCGCCTTTCCTAAGTTTGTGACAGCCATTATGTCCCCTCTGCTCAAAACTGGCAACTCATAATTCCTTCGAATTCCCCCCATTCTCCTAATCATGCCCCAAACATCTGCAAGCTGTACTTCTCTTCCAATACTATTGCAATATTGCCTCCAAAAAGTGCGTTTTTGCGTTCTTATTGTTCTCCTTACTATAGCCTGGGCCCTTTTATACTGATTCAAAGCTTCCTGAGAATGGAGTTGTTTGAGTTGCCTGAATGCTTTATTTCTGTCTTTAATGGACTTGCTACATTCACCATTCCACCAGGGTACACTCTTGGTACGCCTAGCTCCTGCAATTTTCGGAATTGTTTCTTTAGCTGAATGAATGATAACCTTGACCAGCTCATCATTTAATTTATTTATATCATCAAAATGTTCCTCTTGAAGTGTTTTACATCTATTCGTACTTACAACTTGAAAGGCATCCCAATTAGCCTTTCCCAATTTCCACCTAGGAATTTTCTTTTCCTTTTCAAAACTCATGTTGGTTCCAACTTTAGTCATCACTGGATAATGATCGCTGGCCACTGTAGTATGCTTTACCACATCCAATGTACTTATACCTGCTATAGCACTAGATACAAATGTCAGATCGAGTACTGTTTCTATATTCTTCGTGCAATTATATCGTGTTCCTTCCCCAGTGTTAATACACACTAGCCCGTGGTCATCTATAAATTCCTCAACTACTGCACCATTTGCATCTGTGCTACTGCTTCCCCATAGCGAGTTATGTGAATTAAAATCCCCACACCATATTACTTTGTCTTGCAGTGAACCCCCAGCATCCTCTAATATACTTTGATCTAATTTCCCACATGGATTATAATAATTTACTATATCTATAGGTCCTCTATCATTCCATACCCTTATAACTATTGCCTCATGCTCTGTACTTACATGCATAACTTTGTAACTTATACCACTCTGTATGAATGTTGCAACTCCTCCCCCTCTGCCAGAGTCCCTATCTCGTCTAACTGCAGTATATCCCTTCACAATAAAATCCAGTTGTGGTTTCAGCCATGTTTCCTGGATACAAAGTACATTAGGTTTCTCTCCCAGGTTGTCAATATATTTTTTGAACTCTTGTCCATTTGCAATTAAACTTCTAGCATTCCACTGCAGTACAATTAACACCATCAGGATGATCCACTCCATGTCTGAGATTGTTGGACGTCATCATTCAGGATATCTTTCACATGTTCCCAGTGCATCCCTTTCACATCAAGGTACTTTTCAGCTGATTTGACAATTATTTTGATTCTTTCATTCCGGCTTTTAGTCTGCGCTGAACAGTTGATAATCTCTGCCATAAACAGTACAAACTCTCTTTTACTCACTATCAGAGTGTCCTCCTTCAACTTAACACAGTTGTGAACTTTTTCTGTTTCTTTGCTCTTTTTGTTGTTTTCCATTGTAACCTGCGTTCCTCCTGAAACTGTCTTTGCTGCCTCTGCATAGCTAACTCCCTGCGTCACCCGGACTCGCTGCACCTCTTCTGCTTTCTTGCTAACCTCACATCCACGGTACGCTGAGCTATGCTCCCCTCCGCAATTGCAACATTTCAGCTTTGCCCCTTCCTCACATTTGCCGTATTCATGATCTCCACCACATCTGCCACACCTTTGTTTTCCCTTGCACACTGCCGCCACAAGTCCAAATCTCTGACATTTAAAACATCTTAGTGGTGGTGGAACATACAAGGTTCAAGGTTCAAGGTTCTTTATTGTCAATCTGACATAGCTACAGAGTAATTATGCAGTTGAAAATCTTATGTCACAGGCTTCTCCAACAATGCAACATAATAACATAACATAATAACAATAAGAGCAAGAGCAATACAAAAATAATAATAGTTATAAAAATGAAATAAAGTTATGATGTGGAATAGTGCAGTATGAGTCTATATACAAGTTATTGGAATGATATATATATATTAGGTATTAGATACATACTACTGAGTAGCAGTTGAATGTTTGATGTTGTTTCAACAGTTCAATTGTTTAACAGTCTCACTGCCCGCGGGAAGAAACTGTCTCCGAATCTTCTTGTCCTTGCCCGGATGCTGCGGTAACGTCTGCCAGACGGCAACAGAAAGAACAGTTTGTGGCTGGGGTGATGGGGGTCTTTGATAATCCGTAGTGATTTCTTCCTGAGCCGCTGGGAGTAAAGGTCTCACATAATAACACATATATCCAATGAGTATCTTTTCCGGAAGACTTTTTTCATCAAAAGTGATCAGAACCGAAAGACTATCCTCTTTGATCCCATTGCGGTTTGCTTTCATGCGTTTGACATCACTTATTCTTGCATTTGTTATATTCCCTTTCACATCCTCAGCTGATATTCTGACGGGGATTCCTGTCACAACTCCCCTGACTAGCTTTCTACCACTGAACAGTGAACATTCCACTTTCTTACCCTCCACAGTACTCATCGTTATTGCTTTCCCCTGTTGCTCTCTATCCCTACATTTGATCAACATTGATCCATTCCTCAATACTTTAGCACTCATCACCTCCCCGATTTCTTTACTGATGGATTTAGTTAACCGTATTGGGTTCCACACGCCAAACGAAGCTCCCTCTTGCGCAAGTTTCACAACCACCATGAACTCCTGTTGCCTATTTCCGACCACTCTTTCTCTCCTTTCACCCTCACTATTGCTCTCATCCGAATTAGTATTTCCTCCCTTTTTACGTTTATTTCTCCTCACTATATCCCATTTTCCATTTTCACAACTCCCGCCTGCGCCTGTTACGTCCATGTCTCCTAACTCGCTTCCTGCCTCGTCACTTCCCTCTGCCATCTCTCGTCCAGTCACAGTCCAGTGTTTCCACCGCCGTCTACCAGAATCAGCTAGCCGATCTGCTTCCTTCTCCCGAATGCCGCATGAACTCTTGTCTGTTCTCTGAACCTCATGTCTCTTTAAATATCCTTGCATCAGCGTCAGTGTCGTCAATTCGCTTTTAATCTGCCATGTATGGTAATGTCTCTCAGCCACCGTAGTGTCGTGTCAGGTGGGCGTGTCGTGTAGTGGGCGTGTCGTGTAGTGTCGTGTACTGGCCGCGGCCGCAGCTCAAGCCCCCAGGAAGTGCGCCGGACTCTGATGAAAATATTCGTGCTGGCCAAACGGCGGTACTACACTTCCTTTTGGTTGCCAGGCCCGGAAACACTTTTTCCCATTGACTTACATGGGGAAAGAGTGGTCTGTAAATCGTTGGATAATTTTTTTTAAACTAAATAAACTACCCAGTATGAACACTTGTATAGCCCTTATTAAAAACATTCGTTCCTCAAGTTGTAAAATGTGCTAATAACGTTATTCTGAGAGTTATTTCCCTCTGCATTATGAACGCGCATCTAACCCACGGGACCGCGCCGCCCGGCACGTTCATGTTACGTGTTCAGCACTACATGCGTTTATCTTTACCCATGGATGCACAATAAGAACGGACCCATATCGCCTTACTGCCAGCCCACGGAGCTGTAATAATGGATATATTGCACATGTTTGCTGTAATTCATCATTTATAACATATTATACTACATGGGCTGTATGATTAAATCTTGTACCGTAAATGTTGTATTAAATAAAGTTAATATTACCGACGTAGATTAACGTCCCTGTAGCTTCTTATTGCACTAAGAAGCTTATTGCACTGTGTGTATATATATATATATATATATATATATATATACAGTGCAATAATTCTTTCATGCTAAATGAAGCTCTGTTGCTTGGATATCACTAGATCCTGTTACAGCGTAATATAAAAGTACATAACGATTGATGTGTAAATTAGCATAATTACTAGCTAACCGCTAGCTGCTAACTGCCGCCTCGTTAATATCAAATCTATCATAACAAACATTACCATGCTGTCATGAACGTGCGGTGCTGTTACGTGTACGCAAATTGACGTGCTTGATGTGAACGAGCATTTTGGGGGGCATGGTTAAAGTTGCGCATGCGCTATGAGCGCACATACGGGTACTTCTCAGGCATGCCGGGTAATCTGTGACGTTTCGCTCTCTCAAAAGTTGGGCCATTTTATCATCATGCGCGAATGAGCAACTCTCATAGGAATGAATGAGGCCCCGCCTCCCACGCTGTATCCAGTTCTTATTATACATCCATGCCGCAGCTAGACCCTTCTCAATTCAGGGGCTGCACCCTTCGGAGTACGCAGCCTACGCGGTCCACGGAGGACCCAGCCCACGTAGACCGGGTAGGCTGGACCGAGCGGCCTACGAAATGAGACTGTCTAGCCTACGGAGGGCTTCGTATTTACGTCACGTGATACGCGCTGTTCGGTTACGCTGCTCCAGCAGCCTACTAGCAAATTAGCTTACAAGCTAACTCAGCTGAAAAGGATCCAGAAACTTTACTTTTACATTTTTTGGAGATCACCGTCGGCGATTAATTAAAGAGGACCATGGCCAAGTAAATAAGATGAAGCTGTTCCTTTAGCCCCCAGTAATGTTACATTAGTAAGTTAACAAGTAAATTATATATAGCTGATGTAATTTAATCATATTATTTCATATTTAAAATAAGTCTTAATTTTTCTGTACTAAAACAATGTTTTTTAAATGAACAAAAGCATGTTGTATAGATTGATTCTTAACAATATTAGTGTTCTAATCTTAATAGCTGTGATCATAACAGTAAATATTCTCCTTCTTCCCCTGAACCTGCCCAGATGATGTCCCACTGACCCCAGGTCAGCACCTCCAGGTCCAGCAGCACCGTGACCCCCCGCTCTGCTGAAATACACAATTAAACATTTTCTATGACCTATTTTTTGTATTAATAAAATTAAACTGAAGACAGTTTAATGACCTAGAGATATCCTATTATTCCACTGCTTATGTACACATGTTGGAAATAATGGTTAAAACCTCAGTAAATGAAATAAACAATGTGTTTAACAATTACAATTTCATATTGTATTTTCATCTGATCACAAAGTAGAGGTAAGAATATATCCATCCTCTCTCTGCAGCTTCATGTCTTCTATTATTATAACTTTCATCATTGAGACAGAGGAAATCAATCATGTTATTTAACATCATCAGCAGTAACACAAATATCAGCAAAAGTGTGTTTATGGAGTTGTTTATTTGTATTATATGTGCAGCAAGTATATAGAAGCAGCTGTTTGGGGAATCAGACAGACTCAAGCTATAATCGTTACATATCTATTAAAAGAAAAGACACATACAAAATCTAATTCTGAAACTAAGACACAAGTCTGTAGGACGGCAGTAAGCAGAGGTCTGGGTGGAGGATGTTCCTGATCACCGTTTTGCTTTCTCCAGCACCTCGGGGGGTCCAGGTGGATGGCAGCTCTGTCCTGATGATCCGCTGTGCACTTTTCAGATTAGGGGTCCTTCTCCAGCAGATCCATTTCTCCAGAATTTTACTAATTACAGAGAAAAACAAGAGAAAAAGAAAAAAGTGAATTAATCATATTAAACACAGGGTTGCAGAAGTATTATTGCAAAATTTAACTCTAAGTATTTCAGACAAACAATCCCTAAAGGATCATTTAAAATGATGTACTGTTCTGGTTTTTAAAAACTAAAGAGATTAAATGACAGTCACACGTGCATCCCTTTGACAGCACGGCACAAACTAACATCAAGCTAAAGGCTGCTGTCTATTTTTGATTGTCTTATTATTATGGGATTAGGATACATTAAATAAACTTTAACCTTATAAAAGATGATCAAATCTGGTGGAAATATTTAAAATAGGCTTTTCTTTTAACCCTACCTCAAAGCAGCATGAGCTGAATGAAAAGGTTGTAATGTTGTCCCAAAGTTTAATAAACAGTAAAACATTGCAAAATGTCAGAGAAATAAATAAAGCAAACAGCAGCTACACGTCAGGGTAGCATTTTATAAATCCCACCGTACTGTAGGCTATACAGGTCTAAATGTTTTCACTTTGGTCCATTTATGTAATATAAAGTATAACATATCTATAACAGAGCCAAGATGTCTGTATGACTTTAGTAAACTTCTGAATTGAATTAAAAATAAGTGTAAACAACAGTGCAGTACGTCCAGCTAGCTAGTTAGCGTCACATATTTATCCGTATTATTTAACGAAAATGTACGTTTGAATGCCCCTTGGGTTTGACGTGTGTGACATTAGTTAATTTAAGTTAAAACCCAATACTCACATTTATTAGTGATTCCTCCGCTTGCTGCTGCTTTTAAATCCACTCTGCTGGGGAGACCGGAAGCCATTTCATTTGAAAAAAACTCACTCTTCCCTGCGCGCATTGCACCCTGGGATATGGTAGGCCGCGGAGTGTCCATCAGATGTATCCTTCAAATTGGGGAAAAGAAGGCTGCATTCGTGGGCCGCATTCGGAGGAGTCTCGTCTTTTTTTTGAATTGGGACAGCCTTCTTTCGGCGGAAGTGACGTATGCGGTCTACGAATGCAGCCTTCGAAGGATGAAACCCCTGAATTGAGACACGGCCACTGTATATATAAATGGACGTAGGGTCCGTGACGTCACCCATAGGATTCTGCAGAGTTGCCGAGAAGCCCTTAGTAGGCGGAGTCGGCCACTAACGGCTCGACAGTGACGTCTGAGTCTAACTCCCGCCCGCTCCAAATAAGGGCAAAGAGGCGGAGCCGAGGCGGGACCTGCTGCCTCCAGCTGGGAAGTAACAGAGCTAGCTCAAGCTAAGAAGCTAAGCTAACATGCTCCCCATCTGCACACTGCCGTCACATTTTACGTTTCTAAGGTAAGCGGACATGAAACTATTCGGCAAAACTATAAATAATAATCTAAGTTATTGAGTTTTTAGCATAATACTTCAGAATCTTAAAATCCCTTAACGTTTGTATGCAATGTGCTAAATGCAACACTGGAATCAAGCAAATTAATATGTTTGCATGACATTAGTTATTTATATTTTGCTATCACTTAATTATACGTTTAATACATTTAAGTCAAGCTAAGGTACAGTACATGTGATGGTAGCTAGTTAGTGCTCTTACCTGTGAGGCCTCCTCCAAACAGCATTATAACCAGACTGTATCATTAAAACTATAAGTACCAGTTCTAGATCCTTGACTTTAGACAAACAATTCAAAAGACAAAATGTATTTAAAGACCAATCTTTATTTGAAGGTGCCTCTTAACCTGAGATATTAGTTATACAGTAATAGTATTGACAATCTAAAAAAACTGAGCAACTCAACAGTCAACTTTATATTTCTTATTGTCTAAAGCATTTATTATTTTCATTTTCCCCCACTCATATTCAGTGTGGACGGATTGAGACAGCGTGGTGTCCAGAGAGCTGCAGAGACTTCAGGGAGAAACCTCCGTGTGATGGACGTCCTGTCTGTTGGTTTGGAGAGGACTGAGGGTCTTTCCTCTGCGAGGAGGACCAGGCCTGATGGAGGAGCCCATGCTGGGCATAGCTGATACCAACTGCACAGGCCTTGTCTGTCACTTTATTTGACTAAATGTGTTTACTTATACATTTAATAGGTTTACACCTTCTGTCCATATGTGCTTTTTTATTTAAAACATGTTTGATTAACTTTTGGTTCAGATTTCAATAAATTGAATTTGTATTTGCACTCCTTTTGTCCATTATTCTTACTGAAAATGTTAGATTACACATTCACATCTGACTGAAGATTGGCCCCATTTATTTGTGACGTTGCAAACTCTGCGGTACAAGGTACAGGTGTTGTGAAGCTCATAAAGTGAGGCAAATAGAATTAATCAGCTGATGGAGTGTAGATGTGGAAATAGGTGCATTCGATCAGCTGACTTCACAATAAAAGTAGTTTCTTAGTGAATGTCCTGTACTGGTCTTAAAATCTCATAACATCAGCTTTTAATTTTCCTCTTGGATGTTCTTCTTGACCCTCAGAGAAGGAGAAAATGTTGAGTCGTGTCTTTCAGGCATGTCCTTTCCTAACAAAAATTACAGGAAACATAAAACATATTATTGCAGAACAAGTGTGTTATTTATGAAAGAGGTGTGCTTGTGTTTAGGGGCTGTAGATATAATTATTTTGTAATTGTAATGTTTTATTTTATTTCAACAGTGAGCTACAAAGACAATCAGATTATGAATGAACAGTAGGACATTCATCAACATTGAAATATATTTTATTATCAAAATAATATTGAACTGTTATCAAAACTTAGTGCAACTGTAGAAGCTTGCTCTGTTCTCTCACTGAAATCATAACTTTTACCACGTTTTTTACAGACAATATTGAGAGATAAATAGTAGCAGTTCTCACTAATAGCTTTGCCTTCAATACCTTAAATTAGAAAGCTGACAAAGTAATATTGCTTGTTAACATGTAACCCTTTGCATGGAAAAAACCCTCAACTTCACTGATGTGTAGGTGATCTAGTATTTAGTATTGTTTAATGGAATGTATATCAGTGTATTAAAGTCAATACTTCATTTATTTAAACCAATATCTTTCTTGATTCTTTGTACAGTATGAAAAAAGAGTATTTGTACCTGTGCTGAAGTTCACTGCTGTGAGGAGTCCAGTTCTGTCTCTCACTCTCTGGTCCAGCCTGTCTGCATCACCTGGAAACTTTAAACAAACAGATATATATGTAAAGAACCATGTGTACAAACAATATAACTTATTCTCTTCTGTTGAACATGTTGGATTGTGTATTGCCCGAGTCAGGGTCCTTTTTATTTTACTGTAACTTTGGAAGTTGTGTTACCAATAATTACTGTTTATTTGATACCAATTTGGTAATGCAATTAATAAAAACAACAAGGTTTGGGTTCGTTCTTCAGATGACTGTGACGTTAACGTGTAAGCTCAATAATGAACTCCAGCTCAACCAACCATATTGTAATATCTAAGTAATCATCTTGAAATATGACATTAATAATTGTAATATACACACATCTTATTGTGAGGTTGATTTCACATACACTACTTCGACGTTAGCTTGTCTACATACTTGAGCATAGCCAATTTAAATTAACCTTAGCGATGCATACAGTTCCTACCTACATAATAAAATATCTCTCTAAGTTACAAGGATGACCTTATTTTATCAACCTCAAACAGAAGCCTTTTGTTCTACAGTACTATCTCATTTAACGCTTAACACTAATGTCTATTTCATTTTAACCTTTATATATACAGTCTATGGTTTTAAGTTAACTTGGAGGATACGATTAGCACCGATGTAGCTACCACTCGCTTACATGCTAACCCCAGCCTTAACATTCATTACGTAGCTGATTAAAATCATAAACCAGGGTTGCCAACTCTCACGCATCTGGCGTGTGACACACGCTTTCACTCTCAATCTCACGCTCTCACGCTGCCCAAACTATTCTCACGCCAAAAACAAGAATACGAAGACTAGAAACGGTTTTGAAAACTTTTGTCACGTAGTGATCGTCTTCTCAATAGAACATCTTTGATAATGTCTTCTGGCCAATCAGAATCACGATAACGGCGTGGTGTTGTTGCAGGAAGTCCCGACGGAGAATACTTTTGTGGTAGTACATCTCTATACATCGATACAACATTACGTGTTGATAGAAATCAACACGTAATGAAATAAGACCCCACGGTTTGATGATTGATAGGTGTGTGGGCTGTCTTTCATTTTGACACACAGAACAATGGGGGCTATCCACCCATATCCACAATGTAAAGTAATTCACACAGCCTCTTCCCTCTTCTCTCTGTGAGGAGCAGCAGGTTCAGCTTTCAGAACAAAGTAACAAAAAAATAATATGGCATTCATTTTTTTAAATGTGTAGTAATAGATTTATTTATTTTTCTTCTCAAGAGAGTACCAGAATGTTTATTTTATGTTAGGATTTTAAAAAATCTCCTGGGGGAGAATCCCCCCAGACCCCCCTGCAGGGGTTGGGTTTTCAGCATGTCAACTCTTTCACCTGTTGCAGGATTGGCTCCAGGTCGCCCTTTTTATTTACTACAAGACAAATGTGCCTTTTTATTTCATACAGTTCAATTTGGATTGAGACAGGGAAATAATCTAAACCTCACGCATGGCGTTTCACTGTCGGGGGGAGCGTGTATGTAATTACATTGCAAATACTGATTTAAGCCCCACCACTGTATGGGTTAGCCCTACCATAGATTACCCAACAAAAATACTCTGGAGCGCATGCGCAGATCTAAGATCCAGTAGAAATGATAAAAAAGTAAAAGTCTGCTGCTTATTGTTCTACTAGGCCAACATAGAGTCAAAGAGTACAGTATATGAGAGTGAGAGTGTGTTAATTAATATATTTGGCAGTTTGGAGTAAGTCTGTAGATTTGTTTGTGTGTGTGTGTTTCATGTATAGGCCTCTCACGATAATTAATTTTGTTGGATACATTTTCCCGGAAATTATTGCGATAAACGATAATATTGTCGGCACCGTTGTATGACCATTTTAGACCACTGACATAATGATAATATATAATAATAATTCAAGTACATCCTTTCAAACTGCTAGTCACATCCTCATGTAAATGGAAATTTATCGAAGTCAGAAAAGTTATCGAGTTCATTTTTATTTATCGTACGATAAGTCAATTAATTGCTTATCGCGACAGGCACACAATACAACAGTGGAAACAAACATGTTTGACTTTCATTAGTGAATGAAACTGTGTGCCCTTTATAGTCTGTGTCCATTATTGTGTATTTGTATATATTGTATATATATCCTATATATATGCTAAGGTCCCGCTGCTGACACGATAGCAGTCATGTCGTGCGCATATGTGTAATTAAACCGAATTAAACCCATGATATCACAATCTCACTCCAGCCAGGTACCCAAAGTTGGCAACCCTGCATAAACACATACATAAAGTACTCGAATTTCACTTACCGCAAAACGGCATTCATGCACCGTCTGTTTTAACCGCAGAGCGAGTCACAATAGTCCGATATATAAGCATGAAGAACAAACAAACACGGCCGGGGTCAAGTTGTGTTCCCTGGATGAACTGGGCAGGCAGAGTCCCTGTAGCTTCACGGACAGAGCAGCTAGCAGAGAGACAAGAAGCTAACAGCAGCAGTCACTTGACAGAGCTGTCACTCAATGTGACCACGCCCTAATTTATGCAAAAACTTTAAGACCTAATATAAATAAAAGGGTCATGTTAGAAAACAATTCACTCACAGATCCATAATCATGAAGGTGGAATCTAACTATATCTACAGTATAATAATATTTATTGGATCCATGGGTAGAAACATGTTTTTTTAGGCTGTAAAATTGGGCATTTTAACATGGGGGTCTATGGAAATTGCTCCTTTCTGCAGTCAGCGCCTATCGGCCAATATATGAACTGCAGTTTTTGGCACTTCCGTATTGGCGTCCCGGCTCTTCCCCAGAGTTTGCCGCTTGCGGTAGACGCAAACAACAAACTAGACTTTTGAAACTACAGGAAGATAAGGAGGACTTTTACAAAAAAGTAACAGAGATTGTTGTCCAGAAGGATTGCATGGACTTCATCTTCAAGTCAAGGTAAGACCACATTTGTAATGAAAATGGGATCTCCAATATTTAGATTTTGGGTATCCTTTTGTTGAACGGTCTGTTTAAAATGAATCGAAGCATCAGACTAAAAAAGCTTTTGAAAATAACCGAATATTTCGATTAAGGTCAAAATATAATATTTGTAAATCTGACGCAGTGAGTCAGTGCCTCACCAGCCATGAACCTCACCGCACGTCACTGGTATACATGTATAAAGGGTTACGTCCTTAGCTGGCTAATAAGCTACATAACAAGCTAAGCTAACAAGCACACAAACACCTGCTAACGGGGTTAACATGTATAATATGATAATTTTAGACTTCTTGGAAGTTCTGTTACTACATTCAAGCGCACAGCACGACATTTTAATTGTCTGGTATTTGTAACAATATTCCCTAAAAGGCACAATCACCACGAACACGGCTAAAGGGTCAAGTACAGTAACTACAACTAACTAACGTTGTAGCCTAGCAGAGTGGACAAGTTGCTGTTAGCTGACAGTGAGGCACGTACCTGTCCATCAAAGTGACCACGCCCTAATTTATGCAAAAACATTAAGACCTAATATAAATAAAAGGGTCGCGTTAGAAAACAATTCACTCACAGATTCATAATCATGAAGGTGGAATCTAACTATATCTATAATAATATGTATTGCATCCAGGGGTAGAAACATGTTTTTTTCTGCTGTAAAATTGGACATTTTAACATGGGGTCTATGGAAATTGCTCCTTTCTGCAGTCATCGCCTATCGGCCAATATATGGACTGCAGTTTGTGGCACTTCCGTATTGGCGTCCCGGCTCTTCCCCAGAGTTTGCCGCTTGGGTACCGCCTGCCAGACGGCAGCAGACAGAACAGTTTGTGGCTGGGGTGATGGGGGTCTTTTGTAATCCTGAGGGCTTTCTTCCTGAGGCGCTGGGAGTAAAGGTCCTCCATGGATGGCAGCTCCGTCCTGGTGATGTTCTGTGCAGTTTTCACAACCCACTCTCTTCAGTCTGCGTACAAATGACACGACTTTACACATTGGAAATGCATGCAATAGATACGCAGAAGTCCGATTTTGCGTGCATATGATACACCACGTTTCGTGCCTGCAACACATCTTTTTGTCCGGCCGGGTCTTGGAAGACCGGAAGCTGTGCGGTTCATAAAAACGTGTTCTTACTCAATATCAAGCCACGATTATTGTTTTTATTTTAAATCGTATAATGTCGGACTTTTTGCCATCTGTGAGGAAAAGAAATGGGGCTCAGAGCCTCAAAATACTTAAATCTGTATTTTTTAAATCTTTTTTTCCTTCTAATTTGTTATTCTTTTCTAAATAACACACTGTTATTTACTCAACAATAACACACAATTATCCTTGTTTTTATTTATTCGTTTAATTCTATAATCTTTGGCTTTTTAGCCGTAAATAAAGTCACCGGAAACAGACGTAGGCCTATAAGGGACATTTCGAGCATCATTGCAATACACAAACCCACTGAACTGATTACCCAAGATCCTCAGCTTGAAGCTCGTTGATTGGATGTTTTAGCCGCAATGCACGTCGGGATATGGTGTTAATGCGATATGATTGTCACTACCCGATCGGTCCCCCTGCCCGATCTGTACTGCGCATGTGCGAGATGGTCCGCCATATTGGACAACTACATACGGCAACTCTACTAGGACACTTGACACAGTGGCTTTTGGCAAAGCAGAAAAAGAACCGAGAGAGATTATTGTTATTACAACATGACTTCACTATTATTTAACAACTCTTTTTATTGGGTTATTTTATTTGGGGTTAAATACATTGTCAGAATAAGTGAGACATGGATTTAACTTCTGTTAGACAGCTATCATACTGAATAAATATTTAGTGTGAATGTATGCAAAAATGTATGGCATATAGCTGTCTAACAGAAGTTAAATCCATGTCTCACTTATTCTGACAATGTATTTAACCCCAAATAAAACAACCGAATAAAAAGAGTTGTTAAATAATAGTGAAGTCACGTTGTAATAACAATAACTCATCTCTCTCGGTTCTTTTTCTGCTTTGCCAAAAGCCACTGTGTCAAGTGTCCTATTAGAGTTGCCGTATGTAGTTCTCCATCTCGCACATGCGCAGTACAGATCGGGCAGGGGGACAGATCGGGTAGTGACAAATGATATCCGAAAAAAAATCAGAGTTTAGGATTGCCGAAGACACTACACTAACCATAATCCCCAGCTATCGTTTGGGACTACAGCCCCGTTGACAAACCCCGTGATTAATCTTCAAGCTCTGGGATTGGATGTTGGAGTGGCAGTGCGCCAAGGTTACGCCGAGCGTCAAAGCTCTTTGAAATGGAACGAAACCACGGCAGACTTTCCAAAACTGGACTCGAACGCCCCCCCAGAACTACACATGCTGGCTATTGTGTTTCGCAACATGTTCTATGGCACGTCTCTACTGGGAATTGTAGTTTTAAAATACGTTTTCATTTTTCCCACAATTAGAAGTTGACAGTATTAAACTGTGTACAGCCCTGGAGGTTTAGGCGATAGGAAACAAATTGGTGTGTACACATTTAAAACATGTAATTAATAAATGGGTGAAAATCACTTGTGTCCATAATGGGCATTATTAATATATGACAGCTCATTGTTACTTTGTAATTCTACTCCACTACAATTCAGAGGTTAACCTGGTATTTTTACTCCACTACATTTATTTTAGTTACTTTGCAGATTCTGATTAATGATGTGAAATATAAACAACCCTTAAAGCAGACTTTAGTTACACCTGAGTACAATTCAGGGAAAGGTGATTGTCAAGTGCCAACAATCAGGAGAGATATTTGATAGTTGGTGCTTGAGAAGACTAAACATTTATCTGCAGATCTCTATAAAGTATATTCATTACTCGTTATTCTCTACTAATAGTTAATTAAAAACTGTATATAATGGCTATTTTGCACATCCCTTTCAAGATTTCAAGATTTTCAAAGGTTTATTGACATATCATATACATACACACATGCTGCACATCCAAGTTTTTCATTCATTGCATAACTACACCGTAGTTGTGTATAATATGATATGTCAATAAACCTTTGAAAATCTTGAAATCTTGAAAGGGATGTGCAAAATAGTCATTATATACAGTCTTTAATGAACTATTAGTAGAGAATAACGAGTAATGAATATACTTTATAGGGATCTTATTAATATCTAATAATACAAATAATAAAATGCAATAATGTGCTTTAACCAGTAGGTGTCCCTTTCTATCAGCTGTGCGCCGTTATGGTGTAAATACAGCCTATCTACCAATTGGATCAAATATAAAAGTCAGCCGAATTAGTGTTGATACTGCAAGGAGACGTATTGTGTGAAAATAAATCTAAGATGTTGTTTAATTGCTGATATATTTATGATCCACGTCACGTTTTCAGTTTTGGCGGCAGTTCTTCCTGTTTGTCTAGAAGTCTTCTCATCAGGGCTCTATAAATAGAGAACTACGGCAGATATGTAATATTTAATGCAGCCGAACCGTGTATTACAATGCCGTTATGTGATGACTTTCAAAGAGAAAAGCAAGCACACTCGGAATAAAGTATTATTTTATTTTTTAAAAATGTTTTTGGATTTCACATCGCATAAACACCATATCCCAACATGCATTGCGGCTAAACCATCCAATCACCGAGCTGAGGATCTTGCCTACGTCTGTTTCCGGTATTGTTTATGATGGATGTATTTTGTTATACACACAGTCCTTCACATTTAAATTTACATTTACATTAAAGTATTTTGTGAGGCCTTCTAAAATGTTTTTAAATATAATTACGGTTCTAGTTGAAGAGTTTGTAAATTAACATGAAGCCAAGTTGTTGCCTGGCAACGCAATCGCACAACGTCACGTCCGTCAATTCCACAACCGCGCACATGGATTAACATCGATTTAATACATTAATGTAGCCTTTGTTTCTGCTAAAAGAGGTGTCGACCAGCTGGGGCAACAAGAAAATCAGCGAAATCGAGTGTGAATATTAAAAAATAAATCATTATTATATTAATATTGACAATAACAACCGACCGTCGTGGTACAGCATTTGCTTGGCATTTCCGGGTATTTGGGCCATGTTAACAATACCGTGTAACTGTCACGTTTGAAGGGACGAAATTGTGACATCTTCACGTCTCCCAGCATGGTAAATCGTCACATGTTCACGTCTTGCCATTGGGCGTATCATATGCACGCAAAACTCGGCCTCAGAACTCAATGGGAATGGTTAGCGTATCATATGCACGCAAAATCAGACTTCTGCATATCTATTGCACGCATTTCCAATGTGTAAAGTCGTGCCATTTGTATGCAGACTGAAGAGAGTGGGTTGAGTTTTCACCACCCTCTGTAAAGCCTTACGATTGAGGGCGGTGCAGCTGCCGTACCAGGCCGTGATGCAGCCAAATGTGCATTATCCAAATGTAATCATTTGTATTTTTTAATTAGCAAAATATACAGTTATGGGACAAATCAACAATAAAACACTGGAAAGCAAAACATGTACACACATCCTTAAAAACATTCTTTACTTTTAGTTTATTGTTAACAGTTGAAATTCAACTTGAAGTTAATCTGAATTTCTCTCACTTTTCAGAGTCTGAACCTGTGATCAAACACACACACACACACACGCACGCACGCACGCACGCACGCACGCACGCACGCACGCACGCACGCACGCACGCACGCACGCACGCACGCACGCACGCACACACACACACACACACACACACACACACACACACGATTCATTGCGGAGTTGCACCTGTTGTCTTGTTTTTACATTATTTGTTGAATTCAGAAGCCTAAGACTTGAGATGAAAACAAATGTTAAATAATGGAATTTAAAAAAAGATGATTAGTATCTTAGTATAGTAAAACTATATAAATAAATGAGGTGATGATATTTCTGTTTCCTTTAGAAGTTATTATACACTATGCTGTGATTCTGATCTGGGAAACATTAAAGACATTAACAGCCAGTCTGCAGATTTGGTCTCTTTATTGAAATAGTAAACAGTGGTCAGTATACATGTTAACAATATAAAGAATGAATTATATTTTTTATTACGTAAATATAAAGAATCAGATACTTCACAGAAACAAAAGATAATAATCTCTGAGTAAAAGAAAGATCATATGATGCTGAACTTGATTAAAACAAACGTTGTCATGTTTACTTGTTGACAATAGCACTTTTACATTGAATGATCTTTTAAGTGTTAATAAATGTAAATATGTGATATCAGATACTAAGTTGATACAAAATAAAGTCGTAACAGATTTTGAGCTAAGGAAATTACATACCATACTCGAATAGGAAAGAAAAACAACCTGAAGGATAACCTACATGTTGACATTTAGACTGAAATATCTTTCAAACACAAAATCTAATAGATTATAACCTTCTGGAAAACAATCACATATCATCCTTAACTTGATTCAAACTTGTTGTCATGTTTACATGTTTACATGCTGAATATGAACTAAATTATCCTTTTACTGATTTAAACATGTTAAAATGTGGCATTTGATGCAGCCCAAAACGAAAAGTAACACAATACATTTTGAGTCAATACAATAACACGAACATAAAAATGTAAATATTTGGAGTTATATACGTATTGGAATAGCACTCAATAAGGTAAGAAGAAAATGCTTGTATGATCTACATGTTGACATTTAGATTGAATGATATTTTAAACATTGAATATGTAAATATTTGTAACTGATGTTTATATGTATTCACTGAAACTAAATAAGAATATATTCTAACTCTCTGGGAAACGGTCACATATCAAACTTAACTTGATGACAGCAGACTTTCTGTCATGTTTACATGTTGACTGTACCACCACTCAAACACAATGATTCATTAACTGATTTAAAAATCTAAATGTGTGGCTTTTGATGCAGCTCAGAAATGAAAAGACAACAATTCTAAATGTGTCAATAAAAATGTAAATAATAAGAGCCAGATACTTATTTGAAATAAAAATAAAGACATTGTCTAATCTTCATGTTGACATGAAGACTGAATGATATTTTAAAACATTGAAATTGTTAATGTGTTTATGACAAAAATACAGAAAAACATAAAAGCAAATATTTTTGCATCAGTTACTTTAAAGAAATAAAAACACTCAATCAAATCGAATTTGATTAATTGATACTACAATAACAACCAAAGAAGTAGGATACAAAGTCTGATTTAATCAAACTGAAGCGTTTACAAGTTCCTTGTAAGTTGTTGTGGGGAAAATATATGGTCAACCTTGCCATCTCACAAACAGCATGTTACTCTGTGTGCTTCTCTTCATATGAATCAAGTGTAATCTAAATATCCATGAGAGGATGATGACTGTAATGAGGAGGACGTGACCCTCTGTGAGCACAAAGCTTGTAGTTTCTCATTTGATATGAAATGACACTTTGAGGCTTGCCTCTGCTTGCTTCTTTGTGATTTCTTTCCAAGCTGCAGGAATATGAGCAGGCTTTGCATCGTATGCTGCTGCAAACTCATAATTGAACTTTGCCATTACATACTTCCAGTAGTCTGAGGCCTGGAGGCTTGCATCTGGTGGGATTTTCCAGTCCGGATAAAGGTCTCTGTAAGACTTGTAAGGATGCCATTCATTCTTTGAATCACTGTTGCGAAAAAGCATGTCACTGTTCACAGAGGAAGAACATAAGTCAATTGTGAGTTTTTGTGTCTCATCCCATTTACATTGACCCAGACCCTGTGGTCGATGAAGTGAAGTGAAGTGCTCCTTGTGGGCTCTTCCTCCTGCATCACAGGGCGCTTTGCAGAACGGACACTGTTTACGACATCCAATCAGTGTGTTGAAAAGCTCGTTCTGAGGATTCACCTGAAGGTTCTCTAGTTTAGTTTGGATGTTTGTTTCCTTAAACGTCTCTCTCAGAGCTTGTGCCATCTCCTTCACACACTCCGTGAGCCTGTGAGCAAACTGTTCCTGGTTGGCATTGTTCAGGATCATGAACACACCAAGAGCATCCTGGGAAATGACCAGTTTCTTACCAAGCTCCTGACAGACAACGTCAACAAATGACTTCAAGTTGCCACACTTTTCTGTTTGAGCTTTCTGGATAGCAGTATTTATGCTGTTGACACATGACTGGAGATGTTGTTCCTCGAACATCGTAGAGCCATTTGAGAAGCGTTCCACTATTTTGTTGAGTATCCAATTCTTTACATAATTCTCATAGGAGCAGATAAAGCTCTGGTACTTTTTAAAGTCATCCTCTAAGAGCAGATCCAGTAAAACTGAATACTGGAAGGACATTCTTGTGCTGAACTGCTCACTTGTCCTCATTTCACCAATGATATCAGGACCCAGGGAACGGTTGACAAAGCCTTCGACTGCAGGCTTCAAGCATCGGTCTGTGAATTCTTCTGCTTTCTTCTGGCACTGGTCTACATGATGGAACACATCTTTGAAATTAGAAAGAAACGTTTCTTTGTTTTCGTTCAGACATCTGTAGGGATCATTCTCATGGATGAAATCTTCATGCATTTTCTGAAACCTTCTGGCTGCGTCTCCACAGATGTGCTGTTTCAGAGAGACTTCAAAAGTGATGTCAACTTCCTGATTGTTTTGCAGCTTCTCATCAATCATCTTTAGAATCTCCTCGATGTAGGTATCATGGTAATTACTCTTTCTGTGCATTTTGTCAGTCATCATCTCTGAGCAATCTGTAATGATGCTGTCAGCTGTTTGTTGTACAGCCTTTGTGTGACTTTGAGCACTGAATAGGTCTTTACATCGCTTGAGAAATCCTTCAGCTGTATATTTAAAAGGCAACCGTCCACACTCTTCCAGGGTTTTGTTACTCAACAAATAACTCGCTTGACTTCCCTTTGGTATTAGATTTGTTCTCAGGTGGTGAGACACACTGGTGAAAATGTTCTCAACCTTCAATTCTGAACAGGATAGGTGAGTCACTGTTTGAGTCCACATCTTGTCAAATTCTTTGTCCAGCTCTTCCCCTTTCTTCTTGATGTTTTTCTTTCTACATTCTTCAATAAAAGCACAAACGTTGCCCTCTAATTCCTTTGTGTGGTTCTCCTTGATTCTATCAAGTTCTGTCATCCCCTCTCTGATGTCAGCTGCTGCTCTGAGTTGATTAGACACAGACCTTTCCATTTCTCCTCGAAGGCTCCTTGCACTGTTTGCAAACTCCTGTCTGTATCCTTCAACAAGATCGACACGACTCTCTGTTTCCTTGAAGTACTGTTCCAGATTTCCAAGAAGCTTTGTCTCCCATTTAGACAGCTCTATCAAAGCTTCGCTTTTCAATAGCATGAGAAGTTCTCTCATGACAGATTTGTTGGATGTATCAGCAGGTGTACTGAAGTTGGAGATTCTTGTTTCAGCTTGTGTAACCCATGTGTACATTTCTTTTTTGAATTCCCATTCCCATTTGTTGAATTCTGTGCACAGCCTCATGTATGCATCAGCCACGAGACTGTTTCTGAAACTGAAGATGAAGTTTTCATGTTTGACTGCAGTCCACAGGCTCTTCATCCACTCAGTAAAGTCCAAGATATTATTAGCTGATGATCCACAACTTCCCAAAATGTGGATTATGTTCTTCTTGAGCTCATAAACAGTCTCGCTGTAGCCTGCATTGACTGGTGCCATCGGTGGGTTTCCATTCCAGAGTCCAGGAATGTACCAGCTTCCAGTGTCTGGACTGTACTCCATCACATCAGTGAAGCTTGAGTACTTTTCTTTCTTTTCCATTTTGGCTGCTGCCTGGGTCATCTCGTTTAAGTGTTGCAGGAGCAGTTTCCTGTCTCGCATGTTCTTGTCATGGGCTGAAACATCGGACACATTCTGGTGAACAAACTGACATTTGGGCTTTTTTCCCACCTCTTTCATCCTGAGGAAAGCGTGTACAACTATCTGTAGGATGTCCTTCATTTCTGTTGAATTCTCCATTGCAATATTGATGATGGTGATATCACTCAGCCCCACAACAAGTGTTGCAAGCTCATTGTCGTGCTCGTGGCTATTGTCCAGTTGTGCGAGCTCTGGTGACTTTAAGCCCTCAGTGTCAATGATCACCATGAAGTCACAGTTGAGGTCTTTTCTGACATCTTCATTGATTTGAATCAGCAACATAAAGGCACCTCGAGTGCATCGACCACTGCTGACTGCAAACTGCACTCCAAACATGGTGTTGAGGAGAGTGGACTTTCCTGTGCTCTGAACTCCAAGAACTGTGACTACCAGGATCTTGTTCTTAGGAGACACCAAGTCATTGAGCTGAGAGAGAACGTCACTCACCCATCTGAGCGGTATGTTGGATGCTTCTCCATCTACAAGCTCAAGTGGAAATCCAGCAAGCATTAATTCTGCACATAGCTTGGGGAGATGCTGTAGTTGTTGACGTGCTGGGTCTGTTTCAGGAAGGGATAGGGAAGCTTCATAGATCTGGCCCATTTCACGGAAGAAGTGTTCAGTCCCTAATGAGCTGTTGGAAAGTTGTTCCTCAATCTCCTTGATCGCCTTTTTGTTCTCAGAGTTTTTGCATTTTTCTTTGTACTGCTCCCTGAGGTCAAAGAGTTTTTCCCGAGACACGTTATCGAGGTTCATTCGCATCCATTTCAGGAAATAGCACCTCTCTATCCCTGGGCTTGATATTGCATTGATGAAACATGTCATTGCCTTCGACATGTCATAGGAGTTCTGTTTTTCCCGAAGTTCTTTTTTCTTTAGATGAAGATTGCTTTTGTACTCTTCTATATTTTCAGACCCAACTTTCCGAAGTCGCAATTCTTCCTTCTCTAAGCAAGTGAGGTCTTTCCATATTCGTCCTTGCAAGGGAAGCTGAGCTTCTTTGTATTCAAGAATGTCTTGAATTTCTGCAGTGATGGCATCTGCGTTTTTCTTCGCATTCTGGCAGTCTGGAGAGTCTTCATCAACACAGATTCCATGTTCATGGGCAATGTCAGCCATCTTCTCAATTCCCATCTTCACCTTTGTGTTTTCAAATGCATTGCTGACTTTTGCCCGCAAATCTTTGACAAAGTTTGCATCATTTATGTGCTTATCTTTCAAAAGGATGTTGCTCTTGGTTAAGCTCAACTTGGTTGCTACCTTTTTTACAGCATCTGATTTGAAATCTTTGCTTTGACGGTTGCCCACTAAGAAGATCTGTGCCTTGTGTTGTTGGTTGGTTAGCAGCTCACACTCAGAGTCCAAAGCATCAAAGAACACAAAAACTGCGGCAGATGTCTGACACAGGAAAGAAAATTGTGTTTCAAATGAAGCAATGTCCCCACGAAGGTTAGCTACAGCGACTGGCTCGCTGAAGACGTCCATGTTTTTGTTCCCACAAGGAAGGTACCAAGCCATTTCAACCAATCCATTGGATATTCTCCTTGGACTGTCACCACCCTCCATGTTACGGTGAACAAAGGTGTCATGGTACTGCTGAGAGTTGCTCAGAAGCTTATTGAGGATCTCTGACTTGGACAAGGAGCACTCACCCAGTCTCACAAAAGATATCATTGGAAGTTTAGAGACAACAATTCTCTCTTCAATAAATCCCTTGGATTCTAAAAGGGACCGAGGTCTGTACTTTTTAACAATGTCTCTCATGGCCCAAAGCATGAGTGTGCACTGCTTTGTGTCACAGTTGGGAAGCAACAGAGGCACGGAAAACTGACACATAGACATTTTGAGGGCCATTTCCTGCTGTACAAAACCATCAGAGCACAGGAAGAGAGCAGTGATTATATCAAGGGGATTCAGTGTTTCACCTGAATGTGTTTTTTCGTCTAAATCATCAAGACCATCTGTGTGATCCTCACAGTTGGACTCGTGTGCAGGTGTATATTTCACATTCCTAGCTGTCACATTAACCATCATTAGTTTCTTCAGAAAATACCATGGAAGATCCGAATTACATTTGGCAGGTTCATCAGTAAAGGTCTTCTGGTCAATCCTCAGAAGTGTGCTTAGGGACAGCTTCTCTCTGTAGTGGTGATCACACCCCAGTTCCTCCAAAAACTTCTCTAGCTGCTTCTCTGTAGAAAATAAAAACAATACATATAAAAGCCTTAATTGATTATTAAACATTCATAAGCATGGATCAACATTTATTATAACATTTTTCCTTTCCTATAGTTTATTAAACTACAACTATGATGGGCAGTCAATTATTAAACAGCTGGTCTAATAGATGGATCCAGATCCTTCAACCACACTAGAATCAAATTAAGAGATATACAAATCTAATTGGCAGATTGCAATGGAATTGTCAGTGAAAGGATTTGATAGAAGGGATTGAGACATAATTTGTATCAAATTACAGCAGGTTTATAAAAATGCAATACACTGTTTGACATTGGCAGTGATAGGTGAACATTGAAAGAAACTATCGTTCATGTCTGTCATGATCAATCATATCTAAGATATATATTATGCATGGTTTAAGGAAACATCCACTTGAAAAGGAAAACATATACACTTGTTTGCAATGTTACTGTGCAATAGTCATTTTATGTAAAAGCATATTTTTTTATAAATGTCCTAGCATTTAATTGTTATAAGGTCTCAATACTTTAATATATATATATATATATAAAATATAATATTTTTTTGCCATTTATTGGTTGTCTTTTTTACCTGCTATGCCACCTTTGCTGTAACACTGTACATTTCCCCGCAGTGGGACTAATAAAGGAATTCTGATTTTGATTCTGATAAGTACGCATACAGAAAATGTGTGAGCCAGATTAGCAGTAAACGTCATATGTGCTATACTGGCAGTAATATATCTATGACAGCTTCATTAACATGAAGAAAGGCTGTTGCTGAGAAAGTTGCATTTGCTTGAAAAACAAGAAGCTAACCTTGAAGCAATAAAAACAAATCTTAGAGCGCTAATGGAAAAGCTTGAGCTTCAAACTGATACAATAACAACCATGGAAGCCCTGGAGTATGGTGGAGGATGATAATATATTTGCTGTGGTGGAGCAATACTGTACTGGTCAACCAGATGAAAATGCTGATGTTCATAATGAAGAGGAACAAGAAAAAAAACATAAAGCCAAACTCCAGCCAAGTCACAATCGAATAGCAAAGAAAGAGTGACTCGATTTAAGTAATGCAGCACCAAATCAAAATGACTGAAATGCTGACAAAGGAGCAACGCTTAACATTACATCCATCCAGAGAAATACCCATCTTTAAATAATATACATTAGAGTACCTTCCATTTATTGAGATGTTTGTCCAAGCTAAAGACTTGGTGAGAAGGTTTCAATAAATGAATTCTAAAAAGGACGAGAAAGCCAAGAGATTGCTCGAAGAGAACTATGGAAATGAACTCTTTTGCAGCAGCTTGTTTGGAGAAAGGTCAAATTGGAATGCCATTAACAGTGAAGATAGAAAAGCACTGCTCAATTACACTATTTTTCTTTAAGGATATTTTAACTCAATGGAAAATATTGATACCTTCCTTTAAACTCAGGGAAAAGTGTAGAACTGCAAATTCATAGATTCAAACAAAATAAAAAATTCAATGTTTCTAGTTTTGGTTGATTTCATCAAAAGACATGCACTGATGGTTTTAAAGAAAGTAGTTTTGCAACAGAAAGTGCAGGTGCACGCATAGAAATGCAAAAGAGCAAAACATGTCAGATTTCCAAAAGACAGAGTTACGCCAGAGCTACCACCATACATGTCAGAGTCAATGACTTTGGCCAACTTGACAACACTTGATGATGAAAGCCCTTCAACAGTTATGTTTGTGTAAAAATGATCAACAGCCGACACACATAACTACAGTGCCAAATGTTCCAAATGACTTTGAACCTCTATCACTCGACCACTTGCTCCAGCTCAAGGTCAAACCAATGTTACCACCAGGTTAAATCCATCTGCAATATTCAGAGCCAAAACACTGTTGGCAGCAAGTGAAATGCATAACGGAGTTCTGGAGCAGATGGATCTACGACTTTGCAAGAAAGACCAGAATGGAATTGCATTCAAAGAAACCATATACCTGGACATACATGTATTGATCATAAACTCAAAAGCACTTCATTGATCCTGGTTAATGGCAAAAGTTCTGGAGACACCACCCAGATCAAGAGGTCTGATTCTTTTATGACAGAAACAAACATGCTGGAAAGACCATTAAGCTAAGTTATCTCTCTGGTGCCAGTCTCAGAATAAGGCAAATTAACTGAACAACCCTCGGTCACAATTAGAATGTAGATTTCAATGTAATACATATTACATACGTTTCAAAATAATGCTGAAGTAACAACATCAAAATGATGCTGAAGTAACAACATGCTGATACCGGTTAGTAAAAACCATGAATAATGCTTTGACAAGTCTGCAGACAAGACGGCAGGCGAAAAACCTTTTAAAATGCGTGTTTTCTAAATGGAGATTGGCTAAGCTAACGCAGTATATGCTCCGACCGTCCACACTCACAACAACGGCCTATACAGACATAAATAAACCAGCGACTGTACTCACCATGACACAGACAGTCTGTGGTTTGTACTTGTTTAATTTTTGTCTAGTTTCTGAACAGATATGAGGAGCTGTGAGCTCTGAGGGCTAATAGCAAACGGCTGATGTTGGTTTTGTGTTTCGCATTGAAGATGAAGTCACAGCTCCGCCTACACTGCGTTACTATAGTTACTACCCCAGTTCCTAAACTGTAATGGAAACGCAGCATAAAGTGAGCCTGGCCTACCAAGGCCTAACTATACCTTACTAAGCCGTGCTAGGCCCTGTAGTGGATATGCGCCATAAAGGGCCAGGGTCCCATGGTCAGGAGGATCGCTAGCTTCACCAAGGACTCATACAAAAGAATAACTTGAAATGCCAGCTAGCTTTAACTACATAAAACTGGGCAATCAGCTTTCTGTCTTCTGCAAGGAAATCTTTCTTGTATTCAAGGAACAATTCTGCAGTGATGTCATCTGCAACTTTCTTGGCAGTCTCACACTCTGAAGGGTCTTTTTCAGAGTTTTGGTTTCGTGCAGAAAGTCCCAATGTGTCTACCACTTTTGTAAGAAAGAGTCTGATTATTTTTATGTCAAAAACAAACATGCTGGAGAGACCAGTAAGCAAAGTTAGCTCTCTGGTGCCAGTCTCAGAATAAGGCCAAATAATTGAACAACTCTCTGTCACAACTAGAACATAGATTTCAAAGAACCTTTTATATCTGGCTCATTCTTTGTTTTGTTTATTGTTATTAAAGATAACAATAAGTGCCGCTATGTAGGCCATTTTCTTTTGGTGCAGAAGGTCAAAATAATATTGTCACCCAGTGGCGACCTCTATAGTCAATGAAAAATAATAGACTATAATTCCCCAGCACCAGCTTATTGAGATACACAGATATGGGCCTGATGTGGCAGAGTTCTCCACCGTTCAATTATTTAACGTTATCATCGAACGGAAATAAACATAAATCTTAGTTTGTGCATAATTGTATTTGAGTTTGCCTCTTTTGTTTTTATAGTAAACCATGCAATAATGATTATATTGACTGACCTTTGGGGGCAGATGGTGCAGTTGGCTTGCTTAATGGTCCATCGGCTTTCGCTTGCACAGTTTCAACCTCACTGCACCACGTTGCATTGTTACTCTCCACTTCATCAAGTTCACCAGCAGGTGGCTCAAGATGCAGAGGCTCTGACTCCCTGCTGAGCTGATAGACTTTATTCTGAACAGGAGTGCTGCGCTCTGAGGGGAAAAACAGTAAGCTTCAGTAAAACTTAAAAAATGAATGTTCCATCAATGTTTGTCAGCATTTTAAAGTGCTGTTTGACTGACAAGGAAAGGCCAAAAAAAAGCCATATATAATTATCCAAAAGATCCAGAAACAGGTGACATTGATTACATTTTCAGATTTACCTGTGAAGACAGATAGCGAGGTTGCTTCGCTTTGATTTCCATTGTCTGCAATCTTTTTGAAACTGATGGTACACTCAGTCCCGTGAATCAGTGCCTTAACCGTAACAGTTTCTGCGTTATCAACAGTCAAACTGCCGCTGTTTGTTTCACAGCCTGAGTAATCTAACTGTAGTCTAAACCCAGCTACTTTCCCTGGTGGAGGAACATCTGTCATAAGACAAGAAAAGTACATCTCAGTATCTTTACATATCACTGCGTATATATTTATAACATTAGGTCAGTTGTTGACAGTCACACTTACGGTCGGACTGTGGTGCTGCTGGAGTGTTCTTTCCTTCCTCACAGCACGGGTCAGGAGAGGGATCTGTTTCTTCATGATGTTCCTTGGTAAGTGAGAACATTATAGTATGTTTACATTCTATTTTGAACGAGTCATACTATATTAACAATAGCTTATGTGACATGTATTTGTAATTGTATTGTCATTTAACGGTTTACCTCCTTATCAGTGTACTCCATTTTTGATACACCCTCAGCAATCCCACACCGTTCAGATTATCCAAACAGCTTCCCACTAAAAGTAATAGGAAATAACCAGAGGTGTAAGAAGTACTCAGATCTTTTAATTAAGTAAAAGTACCATTACTACAATGTAAAAATCCTCTGTAACAAGTCAAAGTCCTTTATTCAAAATGTTACCCTAGTAAAATTACAAAAGACATCAAAAGATACTTCAAGTACAAAACGTAAAAGTACTCATTGTGCAGTAAGGCCCATTTTCATATTTAAAAACAATTGTATTATAATTAGTAATAATGAATGTATTAATGTCAATTAATGTCAATGTTGCACTTGGTAGAGGTTGGGTTCATTTTGTATATCTTGATATATACTGCTGGGTGCCTATCATATAATAATACATGATGGTTTATTAGTTTATTTTGTATTCTGTATTATTATTCAACGTCTGCAGAGCAGCTAGTAACTAAAACTGTGAAATACATATTGTTGAGTAAAAAGTAAAAAATTGCCTCCAAAATGAGGTGAAGTAAAGTATATAGTAGCACAAAGTGAAATACTCAAGTGAAGTAAAGGTACCTCAAATACATACTCGAGTACAGTACTTGAAAACCATTAAACACAACACCTGAACACCAAAGATCAAACAGCCATGTGAACTCTGCAGCCTGATAGATTACTGAAACTGATGAGTTATGCTTCTGTTTGAGACCATGTGAAGCCATCCTTTAAAAAGTATTTAAATGAAAGACAAATAAATGCTTTCCTACCTTTTGTAGATGAACCATGGTAACACGTAAATCTGTTCTTGTATCCAGAGCTTTCATATGCAGTGTATAGTAGTATAAAGCTCTGCAAGTACACAGCCCTGCCCTTCTCTGCCAATGCAAGTGCCTATGAGAGGCGTCTCCTTTTATACTGCCTTGGGAAGCCACTTTGCATTTTATTTCCTTGAAAAAGAAACGTATTGTTTGGTATCCTCCCTTTCTGAATAATTATTTTCAGTCAACCCGCTCTTGGTCATGATTGTGAAAACAGCTTCTCCCTGAAAACAACAAGAGAGCTTTAATCTCAAGATTCAAAATTCAAAGGTTTATTGTCATAACATCATAACAAACTACGGTGTAATTATGTAATGCAGGGGTACTCAAACTTTTTTATTAAAGGTCCATTTGAGAACTTTATACAAGGTCACTGGTCCGGATCAATGCCAGTAAAGTCACCCCCCCCCCCCCCCTGAAACGAAACTGAAATTAAGAAGCAGTTTCTTATGGCGCGCTATGCATGGGGGTTTCCCGACACGTCTTGCAGTAAATGAAAGGGTGTTCCATGTTGTCGTTGCTGTGGACCTTCTTAATCTACCTTCTTTGGGGGCCCCCTTCTGGTCCAAGCACTTGCCTGCCTTGCCTGTCGGCAAACGGCGCCGCTTTATACACTCACACATTATACAGTATGGTGGCTTGGCTGTTTGTCTGTAGTCAATGCCTGAACCTCGGCAAAAAAGGCATTAGAAGCATTAGAAAGTCAAGGTAAACTTGCGGTTAACTTGCGGTCTGCAATGAGTGTCACGCTCGCGCACACAAGTAAATATATATGCACGTTCATTCTCACTACGCGTCAGACACAAGACGCGCGTACATAATGATGTACATTAATTGATCAGAATCAGATTCTTTTTTTTTTTTTTTTTTTTTTTTTATTTATATAATGGGACACAGGGTTCGGTCCGGATTGATTTGCAGTTCGGTCCGGATCCGGACCTTGGTCCGGAGTTTGAGAAGCCCTGTACTAGAGCAACCCCTACTAGTGTACTTAGTGTGGGCTGATGTGAACTGGTTCCCCTGTGGGAGCTACGTTACTCTGCAGGCCAGTTCATTCCCTAATTCTTGTGATGGTGCCACGACTAAATATCTAGGCCTAATAAAGGATATCGGCATTCACCTTGGTGGAAGGACAAATCGACAAAGGCTTTCGTGACTCACTTACTTTTCCTTCCTGTGCTTACCATGTGTATTTGCTGAGACTGTTCCTTACATCAAATCAGAAGACTTGTCTCAGCTTCACTTGCTTCCTTCTGTTCCTGGAAGCAAAGCCAGTTCACCATAGTTTGGAGCTTTTGAAGTGCCAACCATGGTACAGATAGGGAATGGATGGTGAAGCAGGGTTAGCAGAACCATACAGATAGAATGGGTCAGATTACTTGTGTTTTTTGGAAGGGGCCTGCCCTCCAATCAGAATTCAGAGTGCTTCATTCTGTACATTGACCTACTGCTATCAATGCACTTTGAATACAGATTATTTAGTTTGTCTAATTTAAAACCATAAATTAATGTAGCAAATATGGTCTTCTAGTCTAAGCGAGTCTGGTTATGAATGAAAGGCAGTCATTGATGTACAGTATGGAGGGGTAAGGTTATGTAAGGTTCTATTATTTATAAAATCTGGAATAATATCTTGCACTACAGTTAAGTAGGTGTTAGCTCAGAAAAAGAAACTCTATTTTGCATCTGAAAAAAGCAAGTTAATGAACATGATCCTAATTCTGTGACATGGCATTATTAACAGGTGAACATTTAAGGAAACTAAAAAGGGTGTTGCCATGATCATAACTTGCTTACTCACGACCATATTATGCTTTGAGGAGATTTTGCATACATTAAAGTTAAGGGGATTTCCAACCTCAGATTAAATAGCATTTATTTCCTGTTGAAACCTGATGTAACCAGTTCTCAGGAACGTTATTCAGAACCACATACTATGTGAAACAACAGGAGAGGGGTGAACACTTTTTAAATGTGCTTTTGACACATTTGAAGTCCCTTCTTTTATGCTACTCCGTTGCACGAGCACAATTACGCAATTTCGTTATTCTTGGTACCTTGGAACCGTTGTAAAAAAGGAATTGGCATTGATAAAGACCAATACATGCTAGAATCCTTTCTTATAACCTTCTCCTCCTCCTTTCTACCCAACTGACTAAGTAACTAACACTCTTACAACAGGATATTTTCTACCAGAGAGGGTGCTTAACCTACTCCTGGGCCTCTCATAACAGTTGAGGGTGAGATACTAGAGCAGGGGTACTCAAACTTTTTTATTAAAGGTCCATTTGAGAACTTTATACAAGGTCACTGGTCCGGATCAATGCCAGTAAAGTCACCCCCCCCCCCCCTGAAACGAAACTGAAATTAAGAAGCAGTTTCTTATGGCGCGCTATGCATGGGGGTTTCCCGACACGTCTTGCAGTAAATGAAAGGGTGTTCCATGTTGTCGTTGCTGTGGACCTTCTTAATCTACCTTCTTTGGGGGCCCCCTTCTGGTCCAAGCACTTGCCTGCCTTGCCTGTCGGCAAACGGCGCCGCTTTATACACTCACACATTATACAGTATGGTGGCTTGGCTGTTTGTCTGTAGTCAATGCCTTGAACCTCGGCAAAAAAGGCATTAGAAGCATTAGAAAGTCAAGGTAAACTTGCGGTTAACTTGCGGTCTGCAATGAGTGTCACGCTCGTGCACACAAGTAAATATATATGCACGTTCATTCTCACTACGCGTCAGACACAAGACGCGCGTACATAATGATGTACATTAATTTATCAGAATCAGATTTCTTTTTTTTTTTTTTTTTTTTTTTATTCATATAATGGGACACAGGGTTCGGTCCGGATTGATTTGCAGTTCGGTCCGGATCCGGATCTTGGTCCGGAGTTTGAGAAGCCCTGTACTAGAGCAACCCCTACTAGTGTACTTAGTGTGGGCTGATGTGAACTGGTTCCCCTGTGGGAGCTACGTTACTCTGCAGGCCAGTTCATTCCCTAATTCTTGTGATGGTGCCACGACTAAATATCTAGGCCTAATAAAGGATATCGGCATTCACCTTGGTGGAAGGACAAATCGACAAAGGCTTTCGTGACTCACTTACTTTTCCTTCCTGTGCTTACCATGTGTATTTGCTGAGACTGTTCCTTACATCAAATCAGAAGACTTGTCTCAGCTTCACTTGCTTCCTTCTGTTCCTGGAAGCAAAGCCAGTTCACCATAGTTTGGAGCTTTTGAAGTGCCAACCATGGTACAGATAGGGAATGGATGGTGAAGCAGGGTTAGCAGAACCATTCAGATAGAATGGGTCAGATTACTTGTGTTTTTTGGAAGGGGCCTGCCCTCCAATCAGGATTCAGAGTGCTTCATTCTGTACATTGACCTACTGCTATCAATGCACTTTGAATACAGATTATTTTGTTTGTCTATTTAAGACCATAAATTAATGTAGCAAATATGGTCTTCTAGTCTAAGCGAGTCTGGTTATGAATGAAAGGCAGTCATTGATGTACAGTATGGAGGGGTAAGGTTATGTAAGGTTCTATTATTTATAAAATCTGGAATAATATCTTGCACTACAGTTAAGTAGGTGTTAGCTCAGAAAAAGAAACTCTATTTTGCATCTGAAAAAAGCAAGTTAATGAACATGATCCTAATTCTGTGACATGGCATTATTAACAGGTGAACATTTAAGGAAACTAAAAAGGGTGTTGCCATGATCATAACTTGCTTACTCACGACCATATTATGCTTTGAGGAGATTTTGCATACATTAAAGTTAAGGGGATTTCCAACCTCAGATTAAATAGCATTTATTTCCTGTTGAAACCTGATGTAACCAGTTCTCAGGAACGTTATTCAGAACCACATACTATGTGAAACAACAGGAGAGGGGTGAACACTTTTTTAAATGTGCTTTTGACACATTTGAAGTCCCTTCTTTTATGCTACTCCGTTGCACGAGCACAATTACGCAATTTCGTTATTCTTGGTACCTTGGAACCGTTGTAAAAAGGAATTGGCATTGATAAAGACCAATACATGCTAGAATCCTTTCTTATAACCTTCTCCCTCCTTCCTTTCTACCCAACTGACTAAGTAACTAACACTTCTTACAACAGGATATTTTCTACCAGAGAGGGGTGCTTACCTACTCCTGGGCCTCTCATAACAGTTGAGGGTGAGATACTAGAGCAGGGGTACTCAAACTTTTTTATTAAAGGTCCATTTGTGAACTTTATACAAGGTCACTGGTCCGGAATCAATGCCAGTAAAGTCACCCCCCCCCCTGAAACGAAACTGAAATTAAGAAGCAGTTTCTTATGGCGCGCTATGCCTGGGGGGTTTCCCGACACGTCTTGCAGTAAATGAAAGGGTGTTCCATGTTGTCGTTGCTGTGGACCTTCTTAATCTACCTTCTTTGGGGGCCCCCCCTTCTGGTCCAAGCACTTGCCCTGCCTTGCCTGTCGGCAAACGGCGCCGCTTTATACACTCACACATTATACAGTATGGTGGCTTGGCTGTTTGTCTGTAGTCAATGCCTTGAACCTCGGCAAAAAAGGCATTAGAAGCATTAGAAAGTCAAGGTAAACTTGCGGTTAACTTGCGGTCTGCAATGAGTGTCACGCTCGCGCACACAAGTAAATATATATGCACGTTCATTCTCACTACGCGTCAGACACAAGACGCGCGTACATAATGATGTACATTAATTTATCAGAATCAGATTTTTTTTTTTATTTATTTATTTTTTTATTTATATAATGGGACACAGGGTTCGGTCCGGATTGATTTGCAGTTCGGTCCGGATCCGGACCTTGGTCCGGAGTTTGAGAAGCCCTGTACTAGAGCAACCCCTACTAGTGTACTTAGTGTGGAGCTGATGTGAACTGGTTCCCCTGTGGGAGCTACGTTACTCTGCAGGCCAGTTCATTCCCTATTCTTGTGATGGTGCACACAACTAAATATCTAGGCCTAATAAAGGATAGCGGCATTCACCTTGGTGGAAGGACAAATCGACAAAGGCTTTCGTGACTCACTACTTTTCCTTCCTGTGCTTACCATGGGTATTGCTGAGACTGTTCCTTACATCAAATCAGAAGACTTGTCTCAGCTTCACTTGCTTCCTTCTGTTCCTGGAAGCAAAGCCAGTTCACCATAGTTTGGAGCTTTTGAAGTGCCAACCATGGTACAGATAGGGAATGGATGGTGAAGCAAGGGTCAGCAGAACCATTCAGATAGAATGGGTCAGATTACTTGTGTTTTGTTTGGAAGGGGCCTGCCCTCCAATCAGGATTCACAGTGCTTCATTCTGTACATTGACCTACTGCTATCAATGCACTTTGAATACAGATTATTTTGTTTGTCTAATTTAAGACGCATAAATTAATGTAGCAAATATGGTCTTCTAGTCTAAGCGAGTCTGGTTATGAATGAAAGGCAGTCATTGATGTACAGTATGGAGGGGTAAGGTTATGTAAGGTTCTATTATTTATAAAATCTGGAATAATATCTTGCACTACAGTTAAGTAGGTGTTAGCTCAGAAAAAGAAACTCTATTTTGCATCTGAAAAAAGCAAGTTAATGAACATGATCCTAATTCTGTGACATGGCATTATTAACAGGTGAACATTTAAGGAAACTAAAAAGGGTGTTGCCATGATCATAACTTGCTTACTCACGACCATATATGCTTTGAGGAGATTTTGCATACATTAAAGTTAAGGGGATTTCCAACCTCAGATTAAATAGCATTTATTTCCTGTTGAAACCTGATGTAACCAGTTCTCAGGAACGTTATTCAGAACCACATACTATGTGAAACAACAGGAGAGGGGTGAACACTTTTTAAATGTGCTTTTGACACATTTGAAGTCCCTTCTTTTATGCTACTCCGTTGCACGAGCACAATTACGCAATTTCGTTATTCTTGGTACCTTGGAACCGTTGTAAAAAAGGAATTGGCATTGATAAAGACCAATACATGCTAGAATCCTTTCTTATAACCTTCTCCTCCTCCTTTCTACCCAACTGACTAAGTAACTAACACTCTTACAACAGGATATTTTCTACCAGAGAGGGTGCTTAACCTACTCCTGGGCCTCTCATAACAGTTGAGGGTGAGATACTAGAGCAGAGGTACTCAAACTTTTTTATTAAAGGTCCATTTGTGAACTTTATACAAGGTCACTGGTCCGGATCAATGCCAGTAAAGTCACCCCCCCCCCCCCCTGAAACGAAACTGAAATTAAGTAGCAGTTTCTTATGGCGCGCTATGCATGGGGGTTTCCCGACACGTCTTGCAGTAAATGAAAGGGTGTTCCATGTGTGTCGTTGCTGTGGACCTTCTTAATCTACCTTCTTTGGGGGCCCCCTTCTGGTCCAAGCACTTGCCTGCCTTGCCTGTCGGCAAACGGCGCCGCTTTATACACACACATTATACAGTATGGTGGCTTGGCTGTTTGTCTGTAGTCAATGCCTTGAACCTCGGCAAAAAAGGCATAGAAGCATTAGAAAGTCAAGGTAAACTTGCGGTTAACTTGCGGTCTGCAATGAGTGTCACGCTCGCGCACACAAGTAAATATATAGCACGTTCATTCTCACTACGCGTCAGACACAAGACGCGCGTACATAATGATGTACATTAATTGATCAGAATCAGATTTTTTTTATTATTTATTTATTTTTTATTATTATAATGGGCACAGGGTTCGGTCCGGATTGATTTGCAGTTCGGTCGGATCCGGACCTTGGTCTGGAGTTTGAGAAGCCCTGTACTAGAGCAACCCCTACTAGTGTACTTAGTGTGGGCTGATGTGAACTGGTTCCCCTGTGGGAGCTACGTTACTCTGCAGGCCAGTTCATTCCCTAATTCTTGTGATGGTGCCACAACTAAATATCTAGGCCTAATAAAGGATATCGGCATTCACCTTGGTGGAAGGACAAATCGACAAAGGCTTTCGTGACTCACTTACTTTCCTTCTGTGCTTACCATGTGTATTTGCTGAGACTGTTCCTTACATCAAATCAGAAGACTTGTCTCAGCTTCACTTGCTTACTTCTGTTCCTGGAAGCAAAGCCAGTTCACCATAGTTTGGAGCTTTTGAAGTGCCAACCATGGTACAGATAGGGAATGGATGGTTGAAGCAGGGTCAGCAGAACCATTCAGATAGAAGGGCGGAATCGGATTACTTGTGTTTTTTGGAAGGGGCCTGCCCTCCAATCAGGATTCACAGTGCTTCTGTACCTTGACCTACTGCTATCAATGCACTTTGAATACAGATTTTTTGTTTGTCTAATTTAAGACCATAAATTAATGTAGCGAATATGGTCTTCTAGTCTAAGCGAGTCTGCATGAATGAAAGGCAGTCATTGATGTACAGTATCGAGGGGTAAGGTTATGTGAAGTCTTGTCAATCATTAAAAGCACTTTAAAAATCAATTCTGTAAGACACCGGTAACCAGTACAGTGATGCCAGCAGAGGGGAAATGTGATCTCTGTTTTGTTTGTTATATCCTGACTGCAGCATTCGGAATTAATTGCAATTATTTAAAAGATGTTTTAAGAGGGACAAGTAAAAAGAGAATTGCTATAGTCCAAGCCGCTAGAAATCAAAGCATGTAAAACCATTTCAGCAGCATTCTGAGTGGCAACTGCTCTAATCCTGGCAATGTTTCTCAGTTGGAAACATTTAGTTTTTGAAACCAAGATCACAGTCTAAAATGACTGAAGGGGGTTTGACTGCAGCCAGCCACCAGCGCTTCATTCTTTACCTTAACCTACTGCTACCGAGGCACTGTGAATACAGCATTTGTTGTCCGTCTAACTTAAGAACATAAGTTAATGTAGTCACTTCAATCTTACATTTTCACAGAGAACTCTGGGCCAGTAAACAACCTGCCGAGACTCAAGGAGGACACTAATCGGCAACCAGAGATGGGGTCGTTACTAAAAAAAAAGTAATATATACATATTACATATTACTTTTTTAAAAAGTAATATATTACACTACTTCGTTACTCTCTACATAAAGTAACTCGTTACTTTACTCGTTACTTTACTCGCAGGGCCGGCCCGCCCCCCTACAGGCAGATCACGCAGACTGCTAAAGTTTCAAATGTTCTCTTTAGTTCAGTTTCCATTGTCGCATAAGACTGATCCAGATAGCTCTGACTATGGCTGTCCTCTGTCTCCTGCTATCTGTATTTTGCGCAGTATATCTCTGAACGATGCGATGGTGATTCCACTGTGCAAATGGGCAACATTACCTCTACTATGAAGGATGCTACAAGCCTGTCCATCTCTGCTTTGGTTACCGGTCCTCCAAATTCTAATTTGTGCTGCTTCGGAGTCGGCGGTGGCGCACTCACAACATCCTCACTCTGGGTTCGGGGGTCCTTAGCTATTAGCTTCACCTTAGCATGTGTTTTTGCAGGTGTTTGTTGAGGTTTGACGTGGTGTTTACAGCAGTGGATAACAGCTTCTGGCCTGGACACAGTTTGCACCTCACCGTCACATTCCTGTCTATTCTTCGGACGAACTCAAAATAATGGGCATACCTCCACCCCTCGAAAGTTATCGCTGACTCAGCCATGTTTATGCAGCACTGCACGTGGAGATGTGGACGCGCAAGTCGTGCAGATTACGTACATATAAACCTGCGGCGAAAACCCCTCTTGTCTGTCAGTGTGATTATGACTGATTTTATAAAAGTAACGAAGTAACGCGTGTCGGGGCAATGTTAGTAACTGTAGTGTGATTACTGAATTATAAAGTAACGCGTTACACTACCGTTACCGACAAAAGTAATATTTTTTAAGACACCCAACTCTGGCTGTCAATGTATTTCATAAAGTAGTATGTTATTACTTTTAGACAAATCAGGTGCATAACATGATTATATGTGAATTGTCTTGTACCACAACTATTTTAACTAAAACACAATGATTCATTAACTGATTTAAAAATCTAAATGTGTGGCTTTTGATGCAGCTCAGAAATGAAAAGACAACAATTCTAAATGTGTCAATAAAAATGTAAATAATAAGAACCAGATACTTATTTGAAATAAAACTAAAGACATTGTCTAATCTTCATGTTGACATGAAGACTGAATGATATTTTAAAACATTGAAATTGTTAATGTGTTTATGACAAAAACACAGAAAAACATAAAAGCAAATATTTTTGCATCAGTTACTTTAACCTGTTCCACACCATCCCCCCGGTACCGGGCGGATAAACGCGTCATTTGCAGGAAACAACGTCTAAGGAATCTTAATATTGAATAAAACTATGAATGTGTTATATCCATGTAACGGGAAGAAACTCAGCTAACTGATCTTTTTCATTTTTTTTTTCCAAAAAAAACCACAATGCTAGCACTCAGCCTCTGAATTAGCCTCGATCGAAAAAACGGAACCTACAAAGGCACTTAAACTCACTCATAACTCCCTTATTACTTATCCTAGATGCACAGCCAACCACTCGTTTTTGGTGTCCTGGAGACACTGAATCTGTGTAAAAAACCTCAACACTCAGTGATAAACATTCGCGACGCTATAAACGAAAGCGTACATCATCACATGTGGAGCTAAGTAGCTAAAAAACGTAAATATGGCTTACCTTGGTCAAAAGTGGTCTTCAATGGCATTAAAACGATAAAAAAAACGATGCTGCAGTTAATCCATAGGTTCATCCTATGTGTCTGTGCCTTCTTTGAAATTATTTCTGATAATCCATAAGCAATAAAACGGCTTTTTAATTTCCAAATTCCAGAAGGAGACATTCATCCACTTTGCTTTCGTTTTCCACACGCGAAGCGCCCACATTTTTTCTTTACAATGTGTGTGTATGTGAGCCTCCCCTTCGATTCTATTGGCTCTAACGGTCACAAGGGTGTGTCAACCAACCAAATCGACCAAGGGGGGCCAGAGATAGGTCAAATCCACCCAAATGACCCCAGAAGTGGGGGGTTTTTGGCTAAATCTCTCTAAAAAGGTCAAATTTCACTTGTTTTGCATCAATCTTGATACAGGGTACTTATTATATGTTGTACTTTGGATTCCTAAAGCTTTTAGTCTACTAACCCATCATCCAAGGGTAGTTTTCACTATCTGTAAAAAATAATTTTTGGACGGACACTATAATTTACAGTTTTTACTATGTAAAATCTGAATTTCTTTAAAATAAAAAACATCTATATTGATTCTGACACTTCTACATCCAACTCACAGGTTTATCATTACTTTGAGAACAAAGATTATTAATTTAACCCTTTTAGAAGGGAAGATATGGTCATTTGTTCTGGGAATGTCATTTTCGAGCCTGAGACCTGAAAAACAGGCTCAGAGTGGAACAGGTTAAAGAAATAAAAACACTCAATCAAATCGGATTTGATTAATTGATACTACAATAACAACCAAAGAAGTAGGATACAAAGTCTGATTTAATCAAACTGAAACATTTACAAATTCCTTGTAAGTTATTGTGGGGAAAAGATATGGTCAATCTTGCCATCACACAAACAGCATGTTACTCTGTGTGCTTCTCTTCATATGAATCAAGTGTAATCTAAATATCCATGAGAGGATGATGACTGTAATGAGGAGGACGTGACCCTCTGTGAGCACAAAGCTTGTAGTTTCTCATTTGATAGAAAATGACTCTTTGAGGCTTGCCTCTGCTTGCTCCTTTGTGATTTCTTTCCAAGCTGCAGGAATATCAGCAGGCTTTGCATCGTATGCTCTGCAAACTCATTGAACTTTGCCATTACATATTTCCAGTAGTCTGAGGCCTGGAGGCTTGCATCTGGTAGGATTTTCCAGTGCGGATAAATTTGTCTGTAAGACTTGAAAGGATGCCATTATCCTTTGAATCACTGTTGCGAAAAAGCATGTCACTGTTCACAGAGGAAGAACATAAGTCAATTGTGAGTTTTTGTGTCTCTTCCGATCTATTTCGAACCAGACCATTTGGGCGATGAAGTGAAGCGAAGTGCTCCATGTGGGCTCTCCTCCTGCCTCACAGGGCACTTTGCAGAACGGACACTGTTCACCACATCCAATCAGTATGACGAAAAGCTCGTGGTGAGGATTCACCTGAAGGTTCTGTAGTTTAGTTTGGATGTTTGTTTCCTTAAACTTCTCTCTCAGAGCTTGTGCCATCTCCTTCACACACTCAGTGAGCCTGTGAGCAAACTGTTCCTGGTTGGCATTGTTCAGGATCATGAATTTACCAAGAGCATCCTGGGAAATGACCAGTTTGTCACCAAGCTCCTGACAGACAACTTCAACAAATGACTTCAAGTTGCCACACTTTTCTGTTTGAGCTTTCTGGATAGCATTATTTATGCTGTAGACACATGACTGGAGATGTTGTTCCTCGAACATCGTAGAGCCATTTGAGAAGCGTTCCACTATTTTGTTGAGTATCCAATTCTTTACATAATTCTCATAGGAGCAAATAAAGCTCAGGTACTTTTTAAAGTCATCCTCTGAGAGCAGATCCAGTAAAACTGAATACTGGAAGGACATTCTTGTGCTGAACTGCTCACTTGTCTCATTTCACCAATGATATCAGGACCCAGGAACGGTTGACAAAGCCTTCGACTGCAGGCTTCAAGCATCGGTCTGTGAATTCTTCTGCTTTCTTCTGGCACTGGACTACATGATGGAACACATCTTTAAAATTAGAACGAAACGTTTCTTTGTTTTCGTTCAGACATCTGTAGGGATCATTCTCATGGATGAAATCTTCATGCATTTTCTGAAACCTTCTGGCTGCGTCTCCACAGATGTGCAGTTTCAGAGAGACTTCAAAAGTGATGTCAACTTCCTGATTGTTTTGCAGCTTCTCATCAATCATGTTTAGAATCTCCTCGATGTAGGTATCATGGTAATTACTCTTTCTTTGCATTTTGTCAGTCATCATCTCTGAGCAATCTGTAATGATGCTGTCAGCTGTTTGTTGTACAGCCTTTGTGTGACTTTGAGCACTGAAAGGTCTATATATCGCTTGACAATTCCTTCAGTATATTTAAAAGGCAACCGTCCACACTCTTTCAGGGTTTTGTTACTCAACAAATCATTCGCTTGACTTCCCTTTTGTTTTAGATTTGTTCTCAGGTGGTGAGACACACTGGTGAAAATGTCCTCAACCTTCAATTCTGAACAGGATAGGTGAGTCACTGTTTGAGTCCACATCTTGTCAAATTCTTTGTCCAGCTCTTCCTCTTCATCTTGATGTTTTTCTTCCTACATTCTTCAATCAATGCACAAACTTGCCCTCTAATTCCTTTGTGTGGTTCTCCTTGATTCTATCAAGTTCTGTCATCCCCTGTCTGATGTCAGCTGCTGCTGTGAGTTGATTAACACAGACCTTTCCATTCTCCTCGAAGGCCTTGCACTGTTTGCAAACTCCTGTCTGTATCCTTCAACAAGATCGACATGACCTCTTTTTCCTTGAAGTACTGTTCCAGATTTCCAAGAAGCTTTGTCTCCCATTTAGACAGCTCTATCAAAGCTTCGCTTTTCAATAGCATGAGAAGTTCTCTCATGTCAGATTTGTTGGATTTATCAGCAGGTGTACCGAAGTTGGAGATTCTTGTTTCAGCTTGTGTAACCCATGTGTACATTTCTTTTTTGAATTCCCATTCCCATTTGTTGAATTCTGTGCACAGCCTCATGTATGCATCAGCCACGAGACTGTTTCTGAACTGAAGATGAAGTTTTCATGTTTTACTGCAGTCCACAGGCTCTTCATCCACTCTGTAAACTCCAAGATATTATTAGCTGATGATCCACAACTTCCCAAAATGTGGATTATGTTTTTCTTGAGCTCATAGACAGCCTCGCTGTAGCCTGCATTGACTGGTGCCATCGGTGGGTTTCCATTCCAGAGTCCAGGAATGTACCAGTTTCCAGTGTCTGGACTGTACTCCATCACATCAGTGAAGCTCGAGTACTTTCTTTCTTTTCCATTTTGGCTGCTGCCTGGGTCATCTCGTTTAACTGTTGCAGGAGCAGTTTCCTGTCTCGCAGGTTCTTGTCATGGGCTGAAACATCGGACACATTCTGGTGAACAAACTGACATTTGGGCTTCTTTTCCCACCTCTTTCATCCTGAGGAAAGCGTGTACAACTATCTGTAGGATGTCCTTCATTTCTGTTGAATTCTCCATTGCAACATTGATGATGGTGATATCACTCAGCCCCACAACAAGTGTTGCAAGCTCATTGTCGTGCTCGTGGCTATTGTCCAGTTGTGCGAGCTCTGGTGACTTTAAGCCCTCAGTGTCAATGATCACCATGAAGTCACAGTTGAGGTCTTTTCTGACATCTTCATTGATTTTAATCAGCAACATAAAGGCACCTCGAGTGCATCGACCACTGCTGACTGCAAACTGCACTCCAAACATGGTGTTGAGGAGAGTGGACTTTCCTGTGCTCTGAACTCCAAGAACTGTGACTACCAGGATCTTGTTCTTAGGAGACACCAAGTCATTGAGCTGAGAGAGAACGTCACTCACCCATCTGAGAGGTATGTTGGATGCTTCTCCATCTACAAGCTCAAGTGGAAATCCAGCAAGCATTAATTCTGCACATAGCTTGGGGAGATGCTGTAGTTGACGTGCTGGGTCTGTTTCAGGAAGGGAAAGGGAAGCTTCATAGATCTGCCCATTTCACGGAAGAAGTGTTCAGTCCCTAATGAGCTGTTGGAAAGTTGTTCCTCAATCTCCTTGATCTCCTTTTGTTCTCAGAGTTTTGCATTTTTCTTTGTACTGCTCCCTGAGGTCAAAGAGTTTTTCCCGAGACACGTTATCGAGGTTCATTCGCATCCATTTCAGGAAATAGCACCTCTCTATCCCTGGGCTTGATATTGCATTGATGAAACATGTCATTGCCTTGACATGTCTGAGAGTTCTGTTTTCTCCGAAGTTCTTTTTCTTAGATGAAGATTGCTTTTGTACTTCTATATTTTCAGACCCAACTTTCCGAAGTCGCAATTCTTCCTTCTCTAAGCGAGTGAGGTCTTTCCATATTGTCCTTGCAAGGGAAGCTGAGCTTCTTTGTATTCAAGAATGTCTTGAATTTCTGCAGTGATGGCATCTGCGTTTTTCCTTCGCAGTCTGGCAGTCTGGAGAGTCTTCATCAACAAGATTCCATGTTCATGGGCAATGTCAGCCATCTTCTCAATTCCCATCTTCACCTTTGTGTTTTCAAATGCATTGCTGACTTTTTCCCGCAAATCTTTGACAAAGTTTGCATCATTTATGTGCTTATCTTTCAAAAGGATGTTGCTCTTGGTTAAGCTCAACTTGGTTGCTACCTTTTTTACAGCATCTGATTTGAAATCTTTGCTTTGACGGTTACCCACCAAGAAGATCTGTGCCTTGTGTTGTTGGTTGGTTAGCAGCTCACACTCAGAGTCCAAAGCATCAAAGAACAAAAAACTGCTGCAGATGTCTGACACAAGAAAGAAAATTGTGTTTCAAATGAAGCAATGTCCCCACGAAGGTTAGCTACAGCAACTGGCTCGCTGAAGACGTCCATGTTTTTGTTCCCACAAGGAAGGTACCAAGTCATTTCAACCAATCCATTGGATATTCTCCTTGGACTGTCACCACCCTCCATGTTACGGTGAACAAAGGTGTCATGGTCTGCTGAGAGTTGCTCAGAAGCTTATTGAGGATCTCTGACTTGGACAAGGAGCACTCACCCAGTCTCACAAAAGATATCATTGGAAGTTCAGAGACAACAATTCTCTCTTCAATAAATCCCTTGGATTCTGAAAGTGAGAGGTCTGTACTTTTTAACAATGTCTCTCATGGCCCAAAGCATGAGTGTGCACTGCTTTGTGTCACAGTTGGGAAGCAACAGAGGCACGGAAAACTGACACATGGACATTTTGAGGGCCATTTCCTGCTGTACAAAACCATCAGAGCACAGGAAGAGAGCAGTGATTATCAAGGGGATTCAGTGTTTCACCTGAATGTGTTTTTTCGTCTAATCATCAAGACCATCTGTGTGATCCTCACAGTTGGACTTGTGTGCAGGTGTATATTTCACATTCCTAGCTGTCACATTAACCATCATTAGTTTCTTCAGAAAATACCATGGAAGATCTGAATTACATTTGGCAGGTTCATCTGTAAAGGTCTTCTGGTCAATCCTCAGAAGTGTGCTTAGGGACAGCTTCTCTCTGTAGTGGTGTACCAACCCCAGTTCCTCCAAAACTCTCTAGCTGCTTCTCTGTAGAAAATAAAAACAATACATATAAAAGCCTTAATTGATTATTAAACATTCATAAGCATGGATCAACATTTATTATAACATTTTTCCTTTCCTATAGTTTATTAAACTACAACTATGATGGGCAGTCAATTATTAAACAGCTGGTCTAATAGATGGATCCAGATCCTTCAACACACTAGAATCAAATTAAGAGATATACAAATCTAATTGGCAGATTGCAATGGAATTGTCAGTGAAAGGATTTGAAAGAAGAGATTGAGACATCATTTGCATCAAATTACAGCAGGTTTATAAAAATGCAATACACTGTTTGACATTGGCAGTGATAGGTGAACATTGAAAGAAACTATCGTTCATGTCTGTCATGATCAATCATATCTAAGATATATATTATGCATGGTTTAAGGAAACATCCACTTGAAAAGGAAAACATATACACTTGTTTGCAATGTTACTGTGCAATAGTCATTTATGTAAAAGCACATTTTTTTATAAATGTCTCAGCATTTAATTGTTATAAGGTCTCAATACTTTAATATAATAATATATAAAATATAATATTTTGTTGCCATGTATTGGTTGCCTTTTTTACCTGCTACTGTATGCCACTTTTGCTGTAACACTGTACATTTCCCCGCAGTGGGACTAATAAAGGAATTCTGATTTTGATTCTGATAAGTACGCATACAGAAAATGTGTGAGCCAGATTAGCAGTAAGCATCATGTGTGCTATACTGGCAGTAATATATATATGACAGCTTCATTAACATGAAGAAAGGCTGTTGCTGAGAAAGTTGCATTTGCTTGAAAAACAAGAAGCTAACCTTGAAGCAATAAAAACAAATCTTAGAGCGGTAATGGAAAAGCTTGAGCTTCAAACTGATACAATAACAACCATGGAAGCCCTGGAGTATGGTGGAGGATGATAATATATTTGCTGTGGTGGAGCAATACTGTACTGGTCAACCAGATGAAAATGCTGATGTTCATAATGAAGAGGAACAAAAAAAAACATAAAGCCAAACTCCAGCCAAGTCACAATCAAATAGCAAAGAAAGAGTGACTCGATTTAAGTAATGCAGCACCAAATCAAAATGACTGAAATGCTGACAAAGGAGCAACGCTTAACATTACATCCATCCAGAGAAATACCCATCTTTAAAGAATATAAATTAGAGTACCTTCCATTGATTGAGATGTTTGTCCAAGCTAAAGACTTGGTGGAAGGTTTCATAAATGAATTCTAAAAAGGACGAGAAAGCCAAGAGATTGCTCGAAGAGAACTATGGAAATGAACTCTTTTGCAGCAGCTTGTTTGGAGAAAGGTCAAATTGGAATGCCATTAACAGTGAAGATAGAAAAGCACTGCTCAATTACACTATTTTTCTTTAAGGATATTTTAACTCAATGGAAAATATTGATACCTTCCTTTAAACTCAGGGAAAAGTGTAGAACTGCAAATTCATAGATTCAAACAAAATAAAAATTCAATGTTTCTAGTTTTGGTTGATTTCATCAAAAGACATGCACTGATGGTTTTAAAGAAAGTAGTTTTGCAACAGAAAGTGCAGGTGCACGCATAGAAATGCAAAAGAGCAAAACATGTCAGATTTCCAAAAGACAGAGTTACGCCAGAGCTACCACCATACATGTCAGAGTCAATGACTTTGGCCAACTTGACAACACTTGATGATGAAAGCCCTTCAACAGTTATGTGCGTGTAAAATGATCAACAGCCGACACACATAACTACAGTGCCAAATGTTCCAAATGACTTTGAACCTCTATCACTCGACCACTTGCTCCAGCTCAAGGTCAAACCAATGTTACCACCAGGTTAAATCCATCTGCAATATTCAGAGCCAAAACACTGTTGGCAGCAAGTGAAATGCATAACGGAGTTCTGGAGCAGATGGATCTACGACTTTGCAAGAAAGACCAGAATGGAATTGCATTCAAAGAAACCATATACCTGGACATACATGTATTGATCATAAACTGAAATGCACTTCATTGATCCTGGTTAATGGCAAAAGTTCTGGAGACACCACCCAGATCAAGAGGTCTGATTCTTTTTATGACCGAAACAAACATGCTGGAAAGACCAGTAAGCTAAGTTATCTCTCTGGTGCCAGTCTCAGAATAAGGCAAATTAACATTCACAATTAGAATGTAGTTTTCAAAGGCTGAACCTTTTTATCCGGCTAACTTTTATTAAAGATTCCCATTACAATTGTTTTGTGCAGAATGCCAAAATAATATTTTCACCCGTGGCGACCTCTAGAGTCAATTAAAAAGAAAGACTACAATTCCCTAGCACAAGCTTATGAGATACTCATTTATGGGCTGATGTGGCAGAGTTCTAAACCGCTCAATTATTTAACGTTATCATCTTACAGTAAGTACATCTTTTAGTTTTGTTTTGCCTCTTTTGTTTTATAGTAAACCATGCAATAACGATTATATTTGACTGACCTTTGGGGGGGCAGATGGTGCAGTTGGCTTCCAACCTCACTGCACCACGTTGCATTGTTACTCTCCACTTCATCAAGTTCAGCAGCAGGTGGCTCAGGATGCAGAGGCTCTAACTCCCTGCTGAGCTGATAGACTTTATTCTGAACAGGAGTGCTGGGCTCTGAGGGGAAAAACAGAAAGCTTTCAGTAAAACTTAAAAAATGAATGTTTGTCAGCATTTTAAAGTGCTGTTTGACTGACAAGGAAAGGCCAAAAAACAAGCCATATATATTTATCCAAAAGATCCAGAAAACAGGTGGCATTGATTACATTTTCAGATTTACCTGTGAAGACAGATAGCGAGGTTGCTTCGCTTTGATTTCCATTGTCTGCAATCTTTTTGAAACTGATGGTACACTCAGTCCCGTGAATCAGTGCCTTAACCGTGACAGTTTCTGCGTTATCAACAGTCAAACTGCCGCTGTTTGTTTCACAGCCGAGTAATCTAACTGTAGTCTACACCCAGCTACTTTCCCTGGTGGAGGAACATCTGTCATAAGACAAGAAAAGTACATCTCAGTATCTTTACATATCACTGCGTATATATTTATAACATTAGGTCAGTTATTGACAGTCACACTTACGGTCAGACTGTGGTGTTGCTGGAGTGTTCTTTCCTTCCTCACAGCACGGGTCAGGAGAGGGATCTGTTTCTTCATGATGTTCCTTGGTAATTGAGAACATTACAGTATGTTTGCATTCTATTTTGAACGAGTCATACTATATTAACAATTGTTGGTTAAATAACCTTAAAGAGGTGGATAGAGACATTTCTTTGTATCAGAATACAGCAGGTTGATGAAAATGTTCTTTGCACTGAGATTGAGACATTGGCATTATGCATAGGTGATCATTTAATAAAAATCAGAATGGGTGCTGTCATGATCAATCATATTACTTAGAACCACATATCCTGTGACGCTCACAGGGGAGGGCAGGAAAATGTATAAATACTTATGCTTCCCCGCGGGGAGGGGTCAGCTATTCTAACCTTAATTTACAACCTGGTCTCACCAGAATGCGTGACTCCACCACGACTCCTTAACACCGCAGTGCGTGGTGGAGTCACGAACTTTGCTACATTTACGTGTCTGCACCACGCAAACAACCCCAATGTAAAGTGAATGAGGCTCCTTTGTCGTGGTGCACACACGCATTTCTACAACGTCCCGCAGTGAGCTTTTATTCTATAAAACGTTTTTAAAATCTACTTTATTGCTTGTAGTCACTCACGGGAGGCTTCTTTTATTTATTTGTATTCATAATCATTTTTATTTTTCGTCAGAATGTATTATGGTGCATTAGTTACGAATTTTTGTTCTCAAAAAACAGTGCGTTGTGTGTAATACAACTGTGATTTTTATTAAATGAGTTAGTTTTTAAGGAAGGCCAGAGCTTCAGCTGTGTCAAATAGATTGTTCCCTTTAGTTAACGTTATTTAAAAGATAATTATATTCCTATTTGATCATGTCCCCTTTATTGTATTACGGACACAGAGAGCAATGTGAGCCTCCATTCCCATTGGATAACGGAGGATTTTACACCCGGAAGTAAGTATTCTCCTTCCTGTCGATTGATTTTACAGTGATATCTGCACTACTCATCAACTCAAAAACACCAGAGTATCCTTGTTAATTACACAACATTGATTGGTTTAAATTGTGTGCAATGCTTTTGTAATTTTCCCCTTCGATTCGGAGAAACAAATATGTGTTCAGAGTTTAGGATGGCCGAAGACACTACACTACCCAGAATCCTCAGCTATTGTTCTGCTTTGCCTCAAGCTCTGTGATTGGTTGACCTCCAACTGCATTCCATATGGAAAAAAAACGTTTCGTAAAAGATAAAATCATACTTTATTCAGCAGTGCTTGCTTTACTCTTTGAAAGTCATCACATGAATGCATTGTAATGAATGGTTTGGCTGCATTAAACATTACACATCTGTCGTAGTTCTTTATTTATCTACAGAGATCGGGCTCAGAATAGACCGGAAACTATTCTTTTACCGTTCGGTTTTAATTTCACAATAAAGTTAGTAGTAATAATTTGTTTTGATATTATTGTTTTTTATTAACTACTAGACCGCTGGTCATGTTAAGACCTTCTTTCTGTCTTGCTGTGGGTTTTTACATCGCTTTTGTGTTACAAATATCAAAACAATAACAGAATATATCCGTCGTAAACTAAACCAGAAACAGCAGTATATTTTATTTTGTTAACACTGTAAACTTGACAGCTTTTTAACCCGCACCTCCTACTGGTTAAAGCACGTTATTACACGTTTAGAGTAATTGTAATGCAGGTAGATTGTGTTGCTTTTTAATGACTGTTTTAAAATGCCTTTTTCTTCACTTATTTTAACTGATATTATACATATTAATTATACTCTTATAAGATGTATGTAGATAGTATAAGAAAGGTGCAGAATATGTTTAATGGTGGAGGTACACAGGTATCGATAGATGTCTTGTAATACACTGTTGAGGAACCTGTGACCCAAGTTTTTCATTCATTGCATAACTACACCGTAGTTGTGTATATGATATGTCAATAAACCTTAGAAAATCTTGAAATCTTGAAAGGGATGTGCAAAATAGCCATTATATACAGTTTTTAATGAACTATTAGTAGAGAATAACGAGTAATGAATATGCTTTATAGGGATCTGCAGATAAATATTTAATCTTCTCAAGCACCCACTACCAAATATCTCGCCTGATTGTTGGCTGAATTCACTGAATTTTACTCAGGTGTAACTAAAGTCTGATTTAAGGGTTGTTATATTTCACATCATTAATCCAAATCTGTAAAGTAACTCAAATAAATGTAGTGGAGTAAAAATACCAGGTTAACCTTAAAGAATGCCCTCAGGATTATAAAGACCCCCATCACCCCAGCCACAAACTGTTCTGTCTGCTGCCGTCTGGCAGGCGGTACCGCAGAACTAACTAACTAAAACCACCAGACTCAGGGATAGCTTCATCCCACAGGCCATAAGACTATTAAACACCTGAACTTTGAAACAACATCCATAACATTCATCTGGCTGCTACTTAGAAATTATTTATCTAATATATCATATTCCAATCACTTGTATATAGACTCTTATTGCACTATTTCACTTTTTACTATTTGACTATTTTTCTTTTTGTATTTACTTGCACTATTTTGTCTGTGTATCTGTTTTATTGTGTTGCACTCATAGACTGTATATATAAATGGACGTAGGGTTGCACTGTTGGAGGAGCCTGTGACCTAAGGAGGGGGGGGGGGGGGGGGGGGGGGGGGTTAGGACACGTCTAAGCACATGGTGTAGTCCCATAGCTGAGGATTCTGGGTAGTGTAGTGTCTTCTGCCCCCACACGACGAACAAATATTTGTTTCTCCGAATCGAAATGGGAAAATACAAAAGCATTGCACACAATTTAAACCAATCAATGTTGTGTAATTAACAAGGATGATCTGGTGTTTTTGAGTTGATGAGCAGTGCAGATATCACTGTAAATAAAATCAATCGACAGGAAGGAGAATACTTACTTCCGGGTGTAAAATCCTCCGTTATCTAATGGGAATGGACGCTCACATTGCTCTCCGTAATACAATAAAGAGGACTTGATCAAATAGGAATATAATATCTTTTAAATAACGTTAACTAAAGGAACAATCTATTTGACACAGCTGAAGCTCTGGCCTTCCTTAAAAACTAACTCATTTAATAAAAATCACAGTTGTATTACACACAATGCACTGTTTTTGAGAACAAAAATTGGTGAATAATGCACCATAATACATTCTGACGAAAAATAAAAATTATTATGAATACAAATAAAATAAAAGAAGCTTCCCGTGAGTTACTACAAGCTA